>NC_068426.1:19305884-19498384 GCF_023373465.1 Oncorhynchus keta | reverse complement strand
TCTCTCTCTCTCTCTCTCATTCATCATGCATGTAGTTATTGTGTGTATGCCTAGCTGCTGACTCGTCCCTTCCTACTCTCTCTCCCTCTCTTAAGACAAAGCTAATGAAAGCAGCCATTTGTGAGAGCAGTGTCTTAATTGCTATTCCCATCATCGCCAGCCAAACGGAGGATGGGAGTGTTGGCGGAGTGGTGATGGGGGGTGGAGGAGGGGAGGAGGGTAGAGGAGTGGAGGAGGGGGGTAAGAGAGAAGCTGATAATGACATAAGAGGATTCATTACAAACATACATGGTTGACTACAGTCCTGCTTACTGTCCATTTCCAGCTTTCTCTTCATTCTATACTAAACAAAAATATAAACGCAACATGCAACAATTTAACAAATTTACCGAGTTGCAGTTCATATAAGGAAATCAGTCATTTTAAATAAATTAATTAGGCCAACATGTATGGATTTCACATGACTGGGCTGGGGTGCAGCCATGGGTGGGCCTGGGAGGGTTCAGGCCCACCCACTGGGGAGCCAGGCCCAGCCAATGGAAAATCTCATGAAAAATGGGACCAACACTTTCAACTTCACTTTTGTTCAGTATATATCCTTCAATTTCTTTATTCGTCTGTGTTTTTCTCCATCATTCTTTTTCTTCTGCGCTATATGAACAATTCATCCAGGCAAGCCATCTATTCTGAATGTTTGACTCACAAAGATAAAAGCTCAGTCTAGGGCTCTCATCTGATGTGTTACACACTATCTGTCCCCCTCTGCTGGTGATTTAAGGACAACACAAATATCCCTCGCAATCAGTCATATTTCTCTGATACAGTATTATGTTGAATACATCAATGTTTCATAGAATATTTAACAGTCATTAACTGATTATGTTTTTACCCTGCCATAAAATAGGGAACTTGAAAATGGATGTAAAATATGTGATTGATGTTACATTAAAATTCTCACAGGCCAGAGTGATCCCAAGCGGAAAAAAATGTATACTTTAATATAGTAGAAATATACTAACATATACTTAAATGTACAAACATTTCAAACAATATACTTCAAATACGAGATGCAATTTTCTAGTATATCTTAATGTATACTATAAATATACTATCATTACACTTCAACACACTTATTAAAAGTGTACTTTATATTTGTTGTTTATCAGTCTTTAAGCAAACTGTATGTTCTCTATCATTAAACTTAAACACACAAATTAAAACTGTATTTCAATTTAAAACGATTTAATTATAATTTAGTATAAATCATTCAAAATACACTTCTAAAGTATTGATTTATCTTAATGTGTCACGACTTGATCCATTTTTCATTTTCCATTGGTTTTGTCTTGTCTCCAATCACACCTGGTTCCAATCCCATCAATTACATGTTGTGTATTTAACCCTCTGTTTCCCCTCATGTCCTTGTCGGTGATTGTTTATTGTAAGTGTATGTGTACGTCTGTACTGGTGTACATCGGGTTATGTTACGCATTGACTTTTATTATTGTGTTTTCCGGTGGGGGTTTTTGTAAAAAAAAACTGCTCCATTGAAAACACAGTTATTTCTCTCCTGCGTCTGACTTCTCTGCCGCCAGTTAAACACCCTTACATAATGAAACTCTGCTTGTGAGTGACCAAGTACACAATGCAAGTATTCATACCCCTTGTATTTCTTCACATTTTATTGTGTTACAAAGTGGGTTTAACATTTATTTAAATGTCATTTGTTGTCATCAATGAACTCAAAACACTCTAATGTCAAAGTAATAAAAAAAAGTATGATTAAGGATCCGCCCTTTTCCAGATTTTCTCATAAAATGACATTCCCAAATCTAACTGCCTGTAACTCAGGCCCTGAAGCAAGGATATGTATATTCTTGGTACCATTTGAAAGGAAACACTTTGAAGTTTGTGGAAATGTGAAAGGAATGTAAGAGAATATGACACAATTGATCTGGTAAAAGAAAAAAACAATTGTTATTTTGTATTTTTTTTGTACCATCATCTTTGAAGTGCAAGAGAAAGGACATAATGTATTATTCCAGCAGGGCAGCAATTTAGAGTTTGGCCACTAGACTCCAGCAGTGTATGTGCAAATTTTCAGACTGATCCAATTAACCATTGCATTTCTGTTCAAAATGTTGTATCAAGGCTGCCCAAATCTGCCTAATTTGTTTATTAACCTATTTAATCCCATCGATCACAAAAGTGACCATAAAAACCTTTTTCAGTTATAAGGCTCTATAAATGTTACGGAATGATCTATCAATGTATTTCCAGCAAATATTGAAATAATAAAGGGTCTCAATGAAAGATGTGCAGTGTCACATGTTTAGTGTAAATTGTCACATGACCAGAGCTGTTTACTTCCTGGTTGCACCATGAGAAGAGGATGGCGGCATCAAAGCTCCCAAAACAAATGGTTAGTAAAGTATGTTAAAACCTCTTCGGGCTAGGGGGCAGTATTTCTTCGGGCTAGGGGGCAGTAATTTTCACGTCCGGATGAAAAGCGTTTTTCATAACTGTGGCCTTAATTGCCTACCATCTGTAAGCTGTTTGTGTCTTAAAGACCGTTCCACAGGTAAATGTTCATTCATTGTTTATGGTTCATTGACAAATCATGGGAAACAGTGTTTAAACCCTTTACATTAAAGATCTGTGAAGTTATTTAGATTTTAACTAATTATCTTTGAAAAGCGGTCCGAAAAAAGGGACGTTTATTTTTTTGCTGAGTTTATATACAGGTGAAGTCGGAAGTTTACATACAGCTTAGCCAAATACATTTCACCTCAGGTTTTCACAATTCCTGACAGTTAGGATCACCAATTTATTTTAAGAATGTGAAATGTCAGAATAATAGTATAGATATTTTTTATTTCAGGTTTTATTTCTTTCATCACATTCCCAGTGGGTCAGAAAGTTACATACACTCAATTAGTATTTGGTATCATTGCCTTAAACAATCTAAACTTGGGTCAAACATTTCAGGTTGCCTTCTACAAGCTTCCCACAATAAGTTGGGTGAATTTTGGCCCATCCTTCCTGACAGAGCTGGTGTAACTGAATCGGGTTTGTAGACCTCCTTGCTCACACACACTTTTTTGTTATAACAACAATTTTTGTATAGGATTTAGGTCAGGGATTTGTGATGGCCACTCCAATACCTTGACTTGGTTGTCCTTAAGCCATTTTGCCACAACTTTGGAAGTATGCTTGGGGCCATTTGGAAGACCCATTTCCTGACTGATGCCTTGACATGTTGCTTCAATACATCCACATAATTTTCCTCCCCATGATTCCATCTATTTTGGAAAGTGCACCAATCGCTCCTGCAGCAAAGCACCTCCACAACATGATGCTGCCACCCCCGTGCTTCATGGTTGGGTAGGTGTTATTCGGCTTGCAAGCCTCCCCCTTTTCCTCCAATCATGATGATGGTCATTATGGCCAAACAATTCTATTTTTGTTTCGTCAGACAAGAGGAAGGTTCTCCAAGAAGTACAATCTTTGTCCCCATGTGCAGTTGCAAACCGTAGTCTGGCCTTTGTATGGCGGTTTTGGAGCAGTAGCATCTTCCTTGCTGAGCGGCCTTTCAGGTTATGTTGATATTGGACTTGTTTTTACTGTGGATATAGATACTTTTGTACCTGTTTCCTCCAGCATCTTCACAAGGGCATTTGCTGTTGTTCTGGGATTGATATGCACTTTTCGCACAAAAGTATGACAGAATGCATCTCCTTCCTGAGCGGTATGACGGCTACGTGATCCCATGGTGTTTAAACTTGCGTACTATTGTTTGTATAGATGAACATGGTACCTTCAGGTATTTGGAAATTGCTCCCAAGGATGAACCAGATTTGTGGAGGTCTTGACTGATTTTTTTCATGTCAAGCAAAAAGGCACTGAGTTTGAAGATAGGCCTTGAAATACATCCACATGTACACCTCCAATTGAGTCAAATGATGTCAATTAGCCTATCAGAAGCTTCTAAAGCCATGACATAATTTTCTGGAATTTTCCAAGCTGTTTCCAAACTGAGTGTATGCAAACTTCTGACCCACTGGAATTGAAAAATAAAAATAGGCCACATTTCCGTTACCTGATAACAAACTTGCAAACCCCTTGTCACACACCTTAAGTACCTGTGTAATATCAGAGTTTAGTCCACCCCACTCTTTCCTGACTTCCATTGGAATGTCCTTGTCGTTTTGGTCCTGACTTGTTTATTTGGCTCCAAAACTGTTGATGATTTCTTGTCTGTATCTCCTCAAGTTGTAATAACTAACCATATCTACATGTACATACCACCTCAATCAGCCTGACTAACAGGTGCCTGTATGTAGCCACGTTACTTTTATAGCCTCGCTACTGTTATTTTTCACTGTCTTTTTACTGGTGTTTTTATTTCTTTACTTACCTATTGTTCACCTGATACCTTTTTTGCACTATTGGTTAGAGCCTGTAAGTACTGTAAGGCTACACCTGTTGTATTCGGCGCACGTGACAAATAATATATATATATTTTTTTCGATAACTGCCCTCTCTGATATTTTAGTTTGTTTAGTCACAGTTTTTTATCAACACATGCCATTATTTCTTAAATTCCTTCTTAAAATGTTCTCTTGTATTCCTATCTTTACGCTATAAAAATAAGTACTCAGCCTTATGCAGTACTGACCATAGGTCTCTTAACTCATCTTTTCAATAAGGCTGTTCGGCTTGTAAACTTTCTTGGACTATGGGTGTATTCTTTATTTACATCATTTTTTCCCATTTCAGAATATAAAATATCACAATATAATTCATACCACACATCTAAATCAAATGTTCTTTCTTGGCATCTTTGCTGAGTTTCGATGAGTTCCACCAGAGCTCAACATGCCATTTCAGAACACCGAAAGTAATTTTGAAAAAAAATTTCCCCAGCATTTTAATTACGACTCCATTCCCAATACATTATTCAAACAGGTAATTTAGTGAACAGACATCGTCTTGCATAAAAATTTGCTTCGTTCTTATTTTAAGTTTAATTAATTTGTCTTTCAATTTTAACCAAACAAGCTATTTAAAACATTCAGTTGATATCTTATACAAACACTAGCGACTATAACTTTCTAGGCAAAACATATAAATAGTTGAATTACAATCACGAATGCTATTTGGATAACCAGGACTCTCCGCAAAATAAACCTATTTTACAATTCTCTGTATTCGTAAAAACAAGACACGCAACTATCGGCAATTCTCCGAAAAATAGCCCTAGTTTAAAGGTACACGTCTTATTCCAGCTATGATTCTCCCATGCCAAATGAATAGATTAGCAGTCAAACAATAACATCAACATTTATAGACTAGGAAACAGATCTGGTGCCTTTTAATAAAAGTAGATTATGTTTACTCATGCAACGTATTTCTAATACTTTACTACATCACATTAATCCCGCACTGATAATTCGTTTGGGGGAAAACCTTAGTCTTTGTACAGAATTATAAATTACGTCTAGCTTCCCTCTTACTTTTACAGCCGCTCAATCCTTTTTCTGTCTAATCCTCTATGTGCTTTTTACCTTCTATGTATGTGTTCCCACTTTCTACCGCTCTCAGAATCTGTGTGTATATTTTTCTTTTAACGTGTATGGGATTAGTTGTTTAGTTGCTATGCTCATTGTCCCAGGTCAGCATGATGATCTCATTCTCGGTAAAAACTTGATAAAGCACCTTATGCATCAAATTAAGGGTACTGACGAGTCTTGGAGACTCATGGTCATGGCTTTAGAAGCTTCTGATATGCTAATTGACGTAATTTGAGTCAATTGGAGGTGTACCTGTGGATGTATTTCCAGGCCTACCTTCAAACTCAGTGACTCTTTGCTTGACATCATGTGAAAATAAAAAGTAATCAGCCAAAAACTTGTAGACATCCACAAGTCTGGTTCATCGTTGGGAGCAATTTCCAATACAAACAATAGTATGCGAGTATAAACACCATGGGACCACGCAGACGTCATACCGCTCACAAAGGAGATGCATTCTGTCTCCAAGAGATGAACGTACTTTTGTGTGAAAAGTGCAAATCAATCCCAGAACAACAGCAAAGGACCTTGTGAAGATGCTGGAGGAAACAGGTACAAAGTATCTATATTCGCAGTCAACTAGTCCTATATCGTCATAACCTGAAAGGCCGCTCAGCAAGGAAGAAGCCACTGTTCCATAACCACCATAAAAATGCCAGTCTACGGTTTGCAACTGCACATGGGGACAAAGATCATACTATTTGGAGAAATGTCCTCTGGTCTGAAACAAAAATAGAACTGTTTGGCCATAATGTCCATCATCATGTTTGGAGGAAAAAGGGGAAGGCTTGCAAGCTGAAGAACACCATCCCAACCATGAAGCACGGGGGTGGCAGCATCATGTTGTGGGGGTGCTTTGCTGCAGGAGGGACTGGTGCACTTCACAAAATAGATGGCATCATGAGGTAGGAAAATTATGTGGATATATTGAAGCAACATCTCTAGACATCAGTTAGGAATTTAAAGCTTGGTCGCAAATGGGTCTTCCAAATGGCCAATGACCCCAAGCATACTTCCAAGGTTGTGGCGAAATGGCTTAATTTGGAGAACAAAGTCAAGGTATTGAAGTGGCTATCACAAAGTCCTGATCTCAATCCCATAGACAATGTGTGAGCAGAACTGAAAAAGCGTGTGCGAGCAAGGAGGCCTTCAAACCTGAGTCAGTTACACCAGCTCTGTCAGGAGGAATGGGCCAAAATTCACCCAATTTATTGTGGGAAGCTTATGGAAGGATACCCGAAATGTTTGACCCAAGTTAAACCATTTAAAATGTAGCAAATACTATTTGAGTGTATGTAAACTTCTGGCCTACTGGGAATGTGATGAAAGAAGTATTAGCTGAAATAAATCATTGTCTTTACTATTATTCTGATATTTCACATTCTTAAAATAAAGTGGTGATCCTAACTGACCTAAGACAGGTGCTTTTTACTAGCATTAAATGTCAGGAATTGTGAAAAACTGAGTTGAAATATATTTGGCTACGGTGTATGTAAACTTCCGACTTCAACTGTATGGCAGCCGAACTTGGAGACGCAGCAACAAAGGAAGATGAGTGTGAAGTGTTCCTGGAGGAAAATAAACAAATGGAAAGGATACAACACTTCAAAGAGCAGCAAAGGAAGATCTTGAAGTTCAGAAATGTGAATTGGAACGACTACAGGCAGAGAGAGAGACGTAAAGGGCAGCTTGGGTCAGGTTGGAGGCCTACAACCAGGAGGTAGTATGGGAAACTAGCTTCAAAACTGCCGACAACATTACTCCAACTACCAACCAACAACCCTCCAATGCCCCAGCATCATCATCTCATGTGGCTGTGACTTCTCTGGCTCAAGCCTTCCAAGATAGCATAGCCCTTAATCGACTTCCAATGCCAAAACATTTGTTTTCAATGGGGATCCAATTCAATTCCTTGAGTGTAAAGCCTAATTTGCGTCATTTATCTATCGAAGAAGCATCTCGTCAGCTGACAAGCTTTATTATCTTAAGAAGTACGTGGGTGGACCTGCTCGTAAGACCCTGGATGGTACTTTCTACAGAAATTATGATTGAGCCTACAAAGACGCATGGCACAAACTCAACCATAGATATGGCCAGCCATTTGTCTTACAGAGGGCGTTTAGCAAAAGGCTAAATTCAACCTAAGGATGCTGTAGGACTCAGAACATTTTCCAGAATCGTTTAAAGCCTGTCAAGATGCAATACCTCGCGTTATAGGTCTTCAGATATTAAATGGCTGTGAAGAGAATCAGAAGCTAGTTCAAAAACTGCCTTACTGGGCAGCTTCTCGCTGGAACACACAAGTTACACAAACCTTGAACAATATAGTCAAGGATTCTCTAGTTTCCAGGACTTTGCTACTTTTGTGACAATGGAAGCAGAGATTGCCTGCAATCCGATAACTTCTTTCTATGCTCTCCATTCATCCGAATGTACCACTGAGAAAAGATAGGTCAGGGAGACCAAGAGTAAAAAGGCTAGCGTTCTCGGCACTCAAACAATCACAGATAGTGAGAATCAAAAGTCAGTCAAAGGAAGTGCAAGCCTTCGTGTTTGTTTTGCCAGGAGAACAAGCATCAGCTCCATGGCTGTTCTAAATTCATGACTAAGTCTCTGGGGGAGAGACTGAAAAGACCAAAGTGAATGCTGTGGTGGCTTAAATGTACAATACCAGTCTAGACATGTTGACATGATGACTGTGGTGGCTTAAATGTACAATACCAGTCTAGACATGTTGACATGATGACTGTGGTGGCTTAAATGTACAATACCAGTCTAGACATGTTGACATGATGACTGTGGTGGCTTAAATGTACAATACCAGTCTAGACATGTTGACATGATGACTGTGGTGGCTTAAATGTACAACACCAGTCTAGACATGTTGACATGATGACTGTGGTGGCTTAAATGTACAATACCAGTCTAGACATGTTGACATGATGACTGTGGTGGCTTAAATGTACAACACCAGTCTAGACATGCTGACATGATGACTGTTTGTTTTGCCATAAAATGTTACACCTAAATGAGAGGGAAATACATTAAGTACATTTGAACAGAATTTATGTAGTAAATAATCACTTCAGATGTGTTTTTCTTTATTTAGAATTATTAGATGAATTGTTAGTCCATCACCAATTGACTTAAAACACTTAAATCCAGTTATGATTTTTCATATTTCATGCACTCAAAAATCAAATGTATCAACCTTTTGAATTTAGTTTTTATATTTGTTTTAGAATATTGACAAAATAATACTAGACAATTTCATTTTCAGCATGTTTCATGCTGCTCCATACTTTTAGACAGGTATTTCATCACTAGCGAAGTAAGCTTTCTTTCAGCAAACATATATGTGGCAGCAAACAAATGTATGTGACAGAAAACAAATGTATAGAACAATTTCCTAAACAACCAGTATTATGTACCAGTATTGTTTACCATTTGCATATGATCCACACCGAATTGTGAGTAAGAAATACAGTACAACTTATTCTGTTTGGACCAGCAGGTCTCCCGGTTTACTTACCTTTGCTCTTCACTGTCTGGGTTTCTGGGTTTTCTTCTTATCTGCATGGGACATTTTTATTATTTATTATTTTTATTGTTATTTTTTAAATATTTTTATTATTTTATTTTTATCTAGTTGAGGTATGTTTTCCACTCTTTTTGATTCTGGTTTAGCACTGTTCTCTATCTTTGTGTTCCCTAAATGGGGCATTGTCCTCTTGGACCTTCGTTTGAGTAGCACTCTGACAAAGGAGAACAGAGCCCCTACAGAGCCCAGTGGGATGGTCAGTAGTAAGGCCACCACATCCAGGCTGTAGTATGAGTACCAGGGCATGCTGTAGGCCTGAGTACGGAGGTGGGATGCTCCTTTGTTCCTGATCACATACTCAACCCAGAAGACTGCCCGATCCAGTGGATGCAGAGGCTGGTCTCTGTGTAGGCTGGAAAGTCTCTTCATGTTGCGCTGGTAAGAAGGGTTCTTCAGGATGTCCTGCAACGCCTCTAGGAACTCCCATTCCGTGAGTGTGGCTGCATCCAGCACCTGGGCCGCTCCCTTGGCTTTGAGACGCACTAGGTTGTCCTGCTGGTCAAACAGCAGAGGCAGGCCCAGCACAGGGACACCATGGTAGATGGCCTCATAGACACCATTGGTGCCTCCATGGGCCACGAAGGCGCGGGTCTTTGGGTGGCCCAGGAGATCGTTCTGGGGAAGCCAGTCCAGCAGCAGGGTGTTGTTTCCTAGAGATGACGGTCTTTTTCCCATTAACCTCCATACAACCTTCTGTGGCAGTTGGGCAAAGGCGGCAGCAACAGCCTCAGTCACCTCCTTAGGCAGAGCAGAGATTAGGGTGCCCAGGGACATCACCACCACCCCCTGCTCCCCAGAGCTCTGCATGAAGGCCTCCAGCTCCCCAGGCAGTGGCTTGGCCGGTCGGCACTGGAACCCCCCTATGTAGACCACATTAGGCATAGTGGGCCGTGGGAACTCAAATACAAAGTCCACCCTCATCAGCCACATGTCAGCTGACTGCTGCAAGGATAGCAGGTTAGTCCCTGGGGGGAAATGCTGATCCAGTATGTCACTGTAAATGGGTAGCACCAACAGGCGCTCTTGGAGGAGGTTGATGATGTAATGTATGAGGTTTTGTGTCCTCTGGAGGAGACCCATGTTGTCAGTGAGCCCAGAGCCTGGGACAGGCACATACGAGATAGGAGAGGGGGCTACGGAGAAATGGCCCTCTCCAAAGCTCATCCAGCGCACATTGTAGACCATGGTCAGGTTGAGGTAATGTGCTAATATGATACCAGCAGGCATGCCGGGGTCCGTGACCATGACATCAAAGCTTGAGTCCTTAAGCTGTGTCATCAGGGCCCAGTCCTCCAGCATAATGGAGAGCATGGTGCGGGTGGAGCTGTGGGCAACTCTCAGAATGGACACCAGCTCTCTGATCTGGACCAGGCTGCCCATCACCAGGCCTTTCCTGCGTCCCTCCAGGACATTACGCACCGCCTGCTCAAAAAAGCCCAGGTCGAACGTTGTAACCCCCAGCTTTACCGTGACTGAAGTGTAGTGTGGTGAACGCTCCCTGACGAACCAGCTGTCAGCCTGTCGTATCACAGTCACCTGGTGACTACGCCCATGGAGCTCCTTCACCAGCACCTCCATGTTGACCCAGTGGCTGCCGTCTATAGGGAACACCAGGATCCTGCTGCCATGGCAACCAAGGGGCAGTGTGAGGAGGAGGAGCATCAATGGGAGGAGGAGCCAGGCAAAGGTGGGCAGAACCAGAGATCTCTGCAAACGCTCAGACATTTCTCTCACCTTCACAGAAACAAGATCATTGTCATGGGAAATGGAAATGTCAAAAATCTATACAAAATGGTATCCATTTTTATAATAGCAACACAAAAACAAACATTTATATAAAAAAAAAAAATCATGCATAGAGTCTATATTAATGTACAGTACAATTACAGTAAGCTTGGAATTATATATTTTCCACAAATTAAAATTGACTATATTTTGAATTTTAATTTTGATTGATTACATTTTTATTCCTGTTCTGTGTGATACTGTCTGATTGAGGCCGGTGATTAATAAGTATTCACCACTACGAGCTCAGAGGAGACAAAATCAATTTATGTTGAATCTCAATGATGTTAATGTCTGACATTAACTTTACTCTGCGTATCAAGACATCTTTAAAATGAGAAAGAGTATTAATCCGACAGTGATTAAAGTAGAGGCTTGATAATATAAAATGTATATTATTGGACTCCATAAAGATAAATAGCAATGTGCATGGTGAACAGTATTAGGTTATGAGTTGATTAGCAAGAAGAGTGTCATTAAGAGTGATTTTGGGGGCTGAGCAGGCCTACAAGCTAAAGAGCTGAGCCATCGAGGATACACTGAATAATATATTTGATTAACAGAGTATAAAATCTGTGCTTTCGTACCTTGATGAAGGGTGATGCAAGGTATTACGGTCGTGCAACCTCCCTCTCTCTCCTGATACCTCCTCTTGTAGCCGAGGTCCTCTGGTCAAAATGCTCCTTCAGTCCAAACTGCAGCTAGAACGATAAAGGTGTAGTGTCCACATAAGCAGAAACTCACATAATGGAGATCGGGAGGAAATACACTAACATGTCAGAAAGTAATCCTATTGTGTTCCACAGCTCTGGTGGGAGAGCAAATGGAGGAGAAGGAGTTTGAACAGCTATTGTTCTCCATTTAGAACTACAGTCTAATCCCTCATTGGGAAATAGGCCCTATAAACTGGCGAAACCCTAGATCCCTCTATGAATGTGAGCCCTTTCTCCCGAGCATTTTACATGAAAATAGGAATGCTTTCACAAACGTAAGGTTTTGCATAGGGCTTAGTAACAATTCCTGCCACAGATCTTCTGCAAACGTGTTTCTCATTGACAACTTATTCATGCAAATTGATCCTGTAGACAGTCTTTTCTAATATACCAATATGTTTTATACATGAAGTAACATTCCAACAGAAGAGAAACACAATATAAATGACTTTATTACATGTCAAGACAATGAGCAGAGGCCATTACCATCAAATAGACCTCAGACTATTTTAACCATATAAAAACATATTTTCAACAATCTAATTATTTAATTGACTGTGAACATTATAGCAAGATCAGCTATCAGTATGTGATTAGATGAAGCAGCAGAGCTCAGCATTTGGATGGTTGGGTGGAGACAGGGGTGTTCACCATATGGTTAGACATGTCAGGGGGCATCATGAAAGCAGGGTTATAGGCTGGTGGGTTAGAAGTTGTAATTTGTGAATGGCATGTTGGTCAGATGGATCGGTTTTGACGTAGCTCTGTTGGTTGGGGGACTGTGGGCCAGTTATGATGTAGCTCTGTTGGTTGGGGGACTGTGGGCCGGTTATGATGTAGCTCAGTTGGTTGGGGGACTGTGGGCCGGTTATGCACCAATTTGTAAGTCGCTCTGGATAAGAGCGTCTGCTAAATGACTTAAATGTAATGTAATGTAAATGTTATGACGTAGCCCTGTTGGTTGGGGGACTGTGGGCCGGTTATGACGTAGCCCTGTTGGTTGGGGGACTGTGGGCCGGTTATGATGTAGCCCTGTTGGTTGGGGGACTGCCTAAATGACTACAGACCCATAGCACTCACGCCCGTAGCCATGAAGTGCTTTGAAAGGCTGGTAATGGCTCACATCAACACCATTATCCCATAAATCCTAGACCCACTCCAATTTGCATACCGCCCAAACATATCCACAGATGATGCAATCTCTATTGCACTCCACACTGCCCTTTCCCACCTGGACAAAAGGAAGACTTATATGAGAATGCTATTCATTGACTACAGCTCAGCATTCTACACCATAGTACCCTCAAAGCTCATCACTAAGCTAAGGATCCTGGGACTAAACATCTCCCTCTGCAACTGGATCCTGGACTTCCTGATGGGTCGCCCCCAGGTAATGAGGGTAGGTAGTAATCCTCAGCACGGGGGCCCCTCAGGGGTGCGGGCTCAGGCCCCTCCTGTACTCCCTGTTTACTTATGACTGCACGGCCAGGCACGACTCCAACACCATCATTAAGTTTGCAGATGACACAACAGTGGTAGGCCTGATCACTGACAACGTTGAGACAGCCTATAGGGAGGAGGTCAGAGACCTGACCGTGTGATGCAAGGACAACAACCTTTCCCTCAACGTAATCAAGACAAAGGAGATTATTGTGGATTACAGGAAAAAGAGGACCGAGCACGCCCTCATTCTCATCGACGGGGCTGTAGTGGAGCAGGTTGAGAGCTTCAAGTTCCTTGGTGTCCACATCAACAACAAACTAACATGGTCCAAGCACACCAAGACAGTCATGAAGAGGGCACGACAAAACCTATTCCCCCTCAGGAGACTGAATGTATTTGGCATGGGTCCTCAGATCCTCAAAATGTTTTACAGCTGCACCATCGAGAGCATCCTGACGGTTTGCATCACTGCCTGGCATGGCAACTGCTCAGCCTCCGACCTCAAGGCACTACAGAGGGTAGTGCATATGGCTCACTAAATCACCAGGGCCAAGCTTCCTGCCATCCAGGACCTCTACACCAGGCGGAAGGCCCTAAAAATATCAGAGGAAGGCCCTAAGAATTGTCAAAGACTCCAGCCGCCCTAGTCATAGACTATTCTCTCTGCTACCGCATGGCAAGCGATACCGGAGCGCCAAGTCTAGGTCCGAGAGGCTTCTATACAGCTTCTACCCCCAAGCTATAAGACTCCTGAACAGCTAAACAAATGTCTATCCAGACTATTTGTATTGCCCCCCCTCTTCTGTGCTGCTGCTACTCTCTGTTATTATCTATGCATAGTCACTTTAAGTAACATTCTATCTTGTAAAAAAAACTGCATAGTTTCCTAGGAACGCGAAGCGAGGCAGCCATCTCTGTCGGCGCAGGAAGTACTTGTTTTTGTTATACTGAACAAAAATTTAAAGGCAGGATGTAAAGTTCCATGTTTCATGAGCTGAGATAAAATATCCCAGAAGTTGTCCATACGCACAAAAAGCTTATTTCTCTCAAATGTTTTACACAAATGTATTTACATCCCTGTTACTGAGCATTTCTCCTATCCCAAGATAATCCATCCACCTGACAGGTGTGGCAAATCAAGAAGCTGATTAAGGCAAAAACGAAAGGAGTGTTGATGTTTACAGTGGATGGGTGAACATATCAAGACTGTTTCAAGGACAGTTTTTTTCCATCTGCGTAACATTGCAAAAATCAGAAACTTTCTGTGCAAAAATGATGTAGAAAAATGTATCCATGCTTTTGTTACTTCTAGGTTAGACTACTGCAATGCTCTACTTTCCGGCTACCCGGATAAAGCACTAAATAAGCTTCAGTTAGTGATAAATACAGCTGCTAGAATCCTGACTAGAACCAAGAAATTGGATCATATTACTCCAGTGCTAGCCCCCCTACACTGGCTTCTTGCCAAGGCAAGTGATGATTTCAAGGTTTTACTGCTAACCTACAAAGCATTACATGGGCTTGCTCCTACCTATCTCTCTGATTTGGTCCTGCTGTACATACCTACACGTACGCTACGGTCACAAGACGCAAGCCTCCTAATTTTCCTTTGAATTTCTAAGCAAACAGCTGGAGGCAGGGCTTTCTCCTATAGAGCTCCATTTTATGGAATGGTCTGCCTACCCATGTGAGCGACGCAGACTTGGTCTCAACCTTTAAGTCTTTACTGAAGACTCATCTCTTCAGTGGGTCATATGATTGAGTGTAGTCTGGCCCAGGAGTGTGAAGGTGAACGGAAAGGCTCTGGAGCAACGAACCGTCCTTGCTGTCTCTGCTTGGCCGGTTCCCCTCTTTCCACTGGGATTCTCTGCCTCTAACCCTATTACAGGGGCTGAGTCACTGGCTTACTGGTGCTCTTTCATGCCGTCCCTAGGAGGGGTACGTCACTTGAGTGGGTTGAGTCACTGATGTGATCTTCCTGTCTGGGTTGGCGCCCCCCTTGGGTTGTGCCGTGGAGGAGATCTTTGTGGGCTATACTCGGTCTTGTCTCAGGATTTTTTGTTGGTGGTTGAAGATATCCCTCTAGTGGTGTGGGGGTTGTGCTTTGGCAAAGTGGGTGGGGTTATATCCTTCCTGTTTGGTCCTGTCCGAGGGTATCATTGGATGGGGCCACAGTGTCTCCTGACCCCTCCTGTCTCAGCCTCCAGTATTTATGCTGCAGTAATTTATGTGTCGGGGGGGCTAGGGTCAGTTTGTTATATCTGGAGTATTTCTCCTGTCTTATCCGGTGTCCTGTGTGAATTTCAGTATGCTCTCTCTAATTCTCTCTTTCTCGGAGGACCTGAGCCCTAGGACCATGCCTCAGGACTACCTGGCATGATGACTCCTTGCTGTCCCCAGTCCCCCTGGCCGTGCTGCTGCTCCAATTTCAACTGTTCTGCCTGCGGCTATGGAATCCGGACTTGTTCACTGGACGTGCTACCTGTCCCAGACCTGCTTTTTTCAACTCTCTAGAGACAGCAGGAGTGGTAGAGATACTCTTAATGACCGGCTTTGAAAAGCCAACTGACATTTACTCCTGAGGTGCTGACTTTCTGCACCCTCAACAACTACTGTGATTATTATTATTTGACCATGCTGGTCATTTATGAACATTTGATCTTGGCCATGTTCTGTTATAATCTCCACCCGGCACAGCCAGAAGAGGACTGGCCACCCCTCATAGCCTGGTTCCTCTCTAGGTTTCTTCCTAGGTTTTGGCCTTTCTAGGGAGTTTTTCCTAGCCACCGTGCTTCTGCACCTGCATATTGCTTGCTGTTTGGGGTTTTAGGCTGGGTTTCTATACAGCACTTTGAGATATCAGCTGATGAATGAAGGGCTATATAAATACATTTGATTGGATATAACATTAATGTCTAGCAACCCTCATTTCAGACAACTTCAGCATTTCACCTTATTAGCAACTTTTTAGCTACTTTGCAACTACTTAGCATGTTAGCCAATCCTTCCCTTAACACTAACCCTAACCTGAACCATTTAACCTGTTAGTCCACTAGGGGCATTATTTCATTTTTGGATAAAAACACGTGCCCGTTTTAAGCGCAATATTTTGTCACGAAAAGATGCTCGACTATGCTTGGAATTGATAGTTTTGGAAAGAAGACACTCTGACGTTTCCAGAACTGCAAAGATTTTCACTGTGAGTGCCATAGAACTAAAGCTACAGGCAAAACCAAGATGTTTGAGCGACCAGGAAATGAACAGGATTTTTGAGGGTACGTTTTCCATGATCACCTTATATGGCTGTGAATGCGACAGGAATGAACGGACACTTTCTAGCGTTTCCCCAAGGTGTCTGCAGCATTGTGACGTATTTGTAGGCATATCATTGGAAGATTGACCATAAGAGACTACATTTACCAGGGGTCCCGCACGGTGTCTGTGTGGAAATTGGTGCGCAAAAGTCACCTACCAGTATTTTTCCATCCGAATCAGAGAAGAATGCAGGCTTCTAGGACTGGCATTTCAATGAAGAGATATATGACAAAACACCTTGAGGATTGATTCAAACAACGTTTTCCATGTTTCAGTCGATATTATGGAGTTAATTCGGAAAAAAGTTTGACGTGTAGGTGACTGAATTCTCGGTTAGTTTCGGTAGCCAAATGCATAGTAACAAAACGGAACGTTGTGTCCTACACAAGATTCTTTCAGGAAAAACTGGACATCTGCTATGTAACTGAGAGTCTCCTCATTGAAACATCTGAAGTTCTTCAAAGGTAAATAATTTTATTTGATCCCTTTGCTGGTTTTTGTGAATATGTTGCGTGCTAAATGCTAACGCTAAATGCTAAGCTAGCTATCACCACTCTTAAACAAATTATTGATTTTCTCTGGTTCTAAAGCATATTTTGAAAATCTGAGACGACAGGATTGTTAAGAAAAGGATAAGCTTGAGAGCAGGCATATTTATTTCATTTCATTTGCAATTTTTAGAAATCGCTAATGTTGCGTTATGGTAATGAGCTTGAGGCTGTAGTCACGATCCCGCATGCGGGATGGGGCGGACTAACTAACCCCAAAACCTAGAGCTAGCTAACGGTAGTGTTTGCCACATAGCTAATGTTAGCCGCAATACATTGGTATTCGTAACATATAGGTTTTGGAAATTCGTAGCATATTGTACATTTAGCAGATTCTTAACATATTGTACGAATTGCAATTCGTGTCATATTTTACGAATTGCATTTCTTAATATATCATATTCATTGTAATTATTAACATATCACACGAAATGTATGATGGACATCCACAAATGACAAATTAGCACAAGCGATATGAAACGTTTACATACAGAATAATACGAAATGCTCTGCGACCACGTTGAGTTACTAAATCTTTTTAAGTTGGGCCCCCTCTGATTTATTACAGACCTATGCCTGCATTCAGTTCCAGCGCTAACTTCGTGATAACTGACAACTGAATAGAAGTTTCATTGTTTTTGTTTAGGCGATGTTGGAAGTGTGGCTGTGTTGGAGCTGTCAAATCGGTGAGCGGCTTCTCTTGTTGTCATTGACAACGAAAAGAAATAAGGACTCATATCAGCCTAATTAAGGAGTAGATTATAACACACATTCCAGTGTTTGAACTGTATTACTGTATTTGTATTATGGCAGCTTCCTGATTTGACAACTCCAAATAAAACTATGACACTGCTATGCAGTTGTTTGTGATCGCAGATTTGGGCAGAACTGATTGACTCTAGCCATTAAACTCACAAAATTCTGCCAGGAAAGTACAGCGTAACATAATTGTGGCTTACTGTTGTTTGCTCATTGTAATGCTCCGGGTGTCGTGGGTGTGGAGTCAAATGCAGGAGACAGAGTTCAATGCTGTGCGTCTTTTACTAGCACCAACGCACCACAGGGTGCTCACAAAAGTAACGTTCCCAAACACAGGGGAAAAAATACAATGGAAAAAATCACGACTAGGCACTAAACACGTACCTCTACAACAGAGCCGAAGGTTACAATGAAATAATCCCGCACAACAACCAGGCGGGCCGGCTGTCTAATAAAGACAAACTAATTAAACATGAACAGGTGCTACCACTAAACATACAAGGAGGGAGAGGAAAAACAATCAGTGGCAGCTAATAGGCCGGTGATGACGACCGCCGAGCGCCACCCGCCCGGGAAGGGGAAACACCCTCGGTCGGACTCGTGACACTCATTAACATTCCACCTTTAACCCTGTAAAGATATTACCAAATGTTATGTAAAATAACTACAACCATTTTACCCATGTCACACAATTATCTATTCTCTATTTATAGTACTTGTATTATTGAGAAATAATATTTCCATTAAGAAATATTGGCTATATACAGTGCCTTGCAAAAGTATTCACCCCCTTGGGGCTTTTCCTATTTTATAGGTATAGATCAAGGTTGGGTTATAAAAAAATATCCAAAACTTTGAACATCCCACTGAGCACAGTTAAATCCATTATTAAAAAGTGGAAAGAATATGGCACCACAACAAACCTGCCAAGAGAGGGCCGCTCACCAAAACTCACGGACCAGGCAAGGAGGGCATTAATCAGAGAGGCAACAAAGAGACCAAAGATAACCCAGAAGGAGCTACAAAGCTCCACAGCGAAGATTGGAGTATCTATCCATAGGACAACTTTGAGCCATACACTCCACAGAGCTGGGCTTTACAGAAGAGTGGACAGAAAAAAAAACATTGCTTAAAGAAAACAATAAGCAAACACATTTGGTGTTTGCCAAAAGGCATGTGGGAGACTCCCCAAACATATGGAAGAATGAACTCTGGTCAGATGAGAGTAAAATTGAGCTTTTTGGCCATCAAGGAAAACTCTATGTCTGGCACAAACCTAACACCTCTCATCACCCTGAGAACCTCATCCCCACTGTGAAGCATGGTGGTGGCAGCATCATGCCGTGGAGATGTTTTTCATCAGCAGGGACTGGGAAACTGGTCAGGATTTAAGGAATGATGGATGGTGCTAAATACAGGGAAACTCTTGAGGGAAACCTGTTTTAGTCTTCCAGAGAATTGAGACTTGCCTGGAGGTTCACCTTCAAGCAGGTCAATGACCCTAAGCATACTGCTAAAGCAACACTCGAGTGGTTTAAGGGGAAACATGTAAATGTCTTGGAATGGCCTATTCAAAGCCCAGACCTCAATCCAATTGAAAATCTGAGGTATGAATTAAAGATTGCTGTACACCAGAGGATCCCATCCAACTTGAAGGAGCTGGAGCAGTTTAGCCTTGAAGAATGGGCAAAAATCCCAGTGGCTAGATGTGCCAAGTTTATAGAGACATACCCCAAGAGACTTGTAGCTGTAATTGCTGCAAAAAGTGGCTCTACAAAGTATTGACTTTGGGGGGGTGAATAGTTATGCACGATCAAGTTCTCTGTATTTTGCATCTTCAAAGTGGTAGGCATGTTGTGTAAATAAAATTATACAAAAAAATATATTTTAATTCCAGGTTGTAAGGCGACAAAATAGGAAAAATGCCAAGGGGGTGAATACTTTCGCATGCCACTGTAGATCCATACCTGATCTCTTTGTATTATTTTTGTATTTTATTTAACCAGGTAAGAACAAATTCTTATTTTACAATGACGGCCTACCCCGACCAAACCCTCCCCTAACCCGAACGAGGCTGGGCCAATTGTGCGCCGCCCTATAGGACTCCCTATCACGGCCAGTTGTGATACAGCCTGGGATCGAACCAGGGTCTGTAGTGACACCTCTAGCACTGATATGCCTTAGACCACATTTTACCTGTCCCCCCTTTTCGAATTCTGAGAGTGATTGACAGAAGGGGACTTGGACTTAATCCTGAAGCACAATAAATATGTCTGGAATATCTGCAGGCATGCAGGCTACTTAAAGTGAAACTGACAGCATTTTAGCAACATTAACTCTTATTAAAATCAGTTCATATACACCCCCAGGAAGAATATGACACGTTTTTTAAAAACATTTTCTGACAAGCAGCACTTACATATGGTAATTTTCATAGAATGTTTGGGAATGACAGTAATATTAATAATTATAGTAAGGCATTAGTGAAAATTCTATAGAAATATAGAGTGGGAAGGAAGCCGTGCATTTAGGCAATTAATAGACACTGCAGTAAATCAAATCTCTGTCTTGTCCAGGATTGGAGTCTACGCAGACCAGTGCGCCATAGCCAATCAGAGCTAAAATAGGCATATATGCAAATAAACCATTTTCCACAACTGCCTGCCATCGTTCAGTTTGAACTGGACTGTGTGTTTACAGGCAGTATCAACAGCATGAATTTAGATCATCAGAAAATACATGAATGGATTTCTGCAAATATGTGACAGACTGGCTCAATTAGGTCTTGTGCAGCAAAATTTGAAATTGTGTTTTTTACATTGGATAAAAAAAGAGACTCAGCTAGAAAAATTGTATATTATACACTACACTTGAGGACCAATGGGAAATTAATTCTACTTTGAAAGTTGATCAACTTCTAACCCCACTTTTGAGAAAACGGCCCTTGAATGTTTTGGTACACCTATGGGAGAGCTCCTGTTTGTCTTCACCCATTCAGCATGGTTCACACCCTCTTAAACCAGCCTCACCCATCTCTACAGAGATTCACATGTGACACCATGTGCTAAACAGTGAGTACCGTCGTGTACTAAACATCCAAAGATTTTAAGAGTAAAGGGTCATTTATACTACGTCTATCAACATGTCTGTATACAGTTGTCTAAGTGACATCATGAACATTCTATTGTCGTCCCGTCACACCAGCCTTTGCTTTGGCTCTCCCTTCTGTCCAGCTCAGGCATTCGGCGTCGCTGGCCTTCTAGCTGCTGCCGAACCTACAGCTGGCAAATGCCCTTCACTCATCAACCCCGGACTTGTCTCGTCATCATTACGCACACCTGGTTCCAATCCCCACTCTATATACTGTATACTCCCTCTGCCATTTGTCTTTGTCGGTCATTGTAAAATGTTACTTGTTTTCCTGAGAGGAATCTCTCCTACTATTTCCTGAGAACTTTATATTTTGCACTTTGGGATCGCCCTGTGCCTTTTTGTTTATGAAGATATATTTTGAGCACAACAGCGTTTGATTTCCCATGGTTCTTAAATAAATTCAGTAGCTCTAAACCTGCAACTGCCTCCTGCCTACTCCTCTCTAAACCAGTGACACGTCCGACATAAACTTGCTATGAAAAGTGATATACACAAAAACATGCATTACACCAGCAATCTGGTGGTCCAAAATAACTGGTGTATTACAACACCAGTAAACCCATCTGTTTAGAATGTCATTGCAGCAAACCAGTCAACTAAAAGCAAATTCTAAACAATGTTTTGGTTCGTTTCTAGCTTGTTAGCTAGCAACTTTACGTTAGCTTACTAACCCGTTCAAATAATGACCATACCATATAGCAGACAACATCTTAACTTTAACTAATTGGTATTCATTATTACAGCAAAATAAACTCACAACAAGATCATTATTTACAAGTTAATGGTAAGCTAATTACAGAAAATAGCTTATGGTTGTGAGTTTGACAAAATAAAAGCAGGGCATTCTACCGGAGAACTTTAGAACTTGGACACTGTCTCGTTGGTCTAAAGTTATATCCTAATTTGACTTTGGTGCAGGTCATGTGATTCTTCACATTACTGTCTCTGGTAAACACACACTATATCAAATCAAATCAACATGTATTTGTCACATGCACAGGATACAGAAGGTGTAAACGGTACAGTGAAATGGTTACTTGCATAGCGGAGTCTTTTGTTTCGATATATAGCTAGCTAGCTAAACAATGAACCATAATCCCAACTTGTAACGTTACCACCCTGCATGAGTCTACAGGTAACTAAAGCTAACCACCAACTAGGTTCAATGTTAGCTAGCTAGCTAACATTAGGCTATA
Source organism: Oncorhynchus keta (assembly GCF_023373465.1). Taxonomy (NCBI): domain Eukaryota; kingdom Metazoa; phylum Chordata; class Actinopteri; order Salmoniformes; family Salmonidae; genus Oncorhynchus; species Oncorhynchus keta. The sequence goes on along the minus strand of NC_068426.1, from coordinate 19,476,298 downwards.
ACTAGCAATGCAAAAAGCTCTGAGATACAAATAATATTACTACACAGATCATACACGTAACGTTAGCTAACGAGCTCGTCAGTCAGCTAACGTTAGCTAGCTAGCTAACAGTACACTTTAACTTGCAATAAAAACAACTTTCTGGCCGAATTAGAAACATATAATGTCTGAAAATATAGCTAGCTAGACTCTCTTACCCATGTATATGTATGAATGCTTCTTCCTCTCTGTCATGGATACCATGTTTTCCCTTAGTTTGAAGATGTAATTCTGTGATCTCTTTTCGACTCCCTCCGCATTTGCAGTCAAACACTGCGCTGTAAACAGGACACATGAAAGCAGTGCAATTGAAATTCAATTCACCGATGCAAGCGCATCAGGCTGTAATTTCATATAGTAGATGACTAAACTATTGACTCATTTATATTCGCTTGTGGGTCCTATTCGGCCCGCGGGCCTTGTGTTTGACACGTGTGCTATACTGTTATCCACATTATGACCAACTTGTGATCATTACCCTTGCTATGTATTGGCATACCCATCCTTAGTTACAGTCGTCCGTTTTAGTTAAAAATATTTTGTCTTTGAAACTGAAACAGTACATCCCAAATGGCTGGATGCAGCAAACAAGGTACCAGGCCAGCTGTTAATTAACAATCCTAAAATGGCACACCCTGATCTGTTTCACCTGTCTCGTGCTTGTCTCTACCCCCCCCACACACCAGGTGTCTCCCATTTGTCTCCATTATCTCCTCTGTATTTATACCAGTTTGTCTGTTGCCAGTCTGTCTTGTCCCTTCAGGTCCTACCAGCGTGTTTTTCCCATTTTTGTGTTTCTATAGTTGCTGTTTTTTTGTCCTCACGGTTTTGACCATTCTGCATGCCCTGACCCTGAGCCTGCCTGCCGTTCTGTACCTGTTTAACGCTACCTTGGTTTTCGGACTATTCTGCCTGCCCTGACCCTGAGCCTGCCTGCCCTTCTGTACCATAATGACAGTGCCCTGGATTACTGACCTCTCCCTGCCCTTGAGTTGTCAGTTGCCTGCCCCCTGTTTTGTAATAAACATCTGTGATTTGAACTGTCTGCATCTGGATCTCATCCTAAGTCCTGATATACGTACCTAGGTGTCTGGCTAGACTGCAAATTCTCCTTCCAGACTCATATCAAACATCTCCAATCGAAAATCAAATCAAGAGTCGGCTTTCTATTCCGCAACAAAGCCTCCTTCACTCACGCCGTCAAGCTTACCCTAGTAAAACTGACTATTCTACCGATCCTCGACTTCGGCGATGTCATCTACAAAATGGCTTCCAACACTCTACTCAGCAAACTGGATGCAGTTTATCACAGTGCCATCCGTTTTGTCACTAAAGCACCTTATACCACCCACCACTGCGACTTGTATGCTCTAGTCGGCTGGCCCTCGCTACATATTCGTCGCCAGACCCACTGGCTCCAGGTCATCTACATGTCCATGCTAGGTAAAGCTCCGCCTTATCTCAGTTCACTGGTCACGATGGCAACACCCATCCATAGCACGCGCTCCAGCAGGTGTATCTCACTGATCATCCCTAAAGCCAACACCTCATTTGGCCGCCTTTCGTTCCAGTACTCTGCTGCCTGTGACTGGAACGAATTGCAAAAATCGCTGAAGTTGGAGACTTTTATCTCCCTCACCAACTTCAAACATCAGCTATCTGAGCAGCTAACCGATCGCTGCAGCTGTACATAGTCTATTAGTAAATAGCCCACCCATTTTCACCTACCTCATCCCCATACTGTTTTTATTTATTTACTTTTCTGCTCTTTTGCACACCAATATCTCTACCTGTACATGACCATCTGATCATTTATCACTCCAGTGTTAATCTGCAAAATTGTAATTATTCGCCTACCTCCTCATGCATTTTGCACACATTGTATATAGACTCCTCTTTTTTCTACTGTGTTATTGACTTGTTAATTGTTTACTCCATGTGTAACTCTGTGTTGTCTGTTCACACTGCTATGCTTTATCTTGGCCAGGTCGCAGTTGCAAATGAGAACTTGTTCTCAACTAGTCTACCTGGTTAAATAAAGGTGAAATAAAAATAAAATAAAAAATACCAGCAATATATTTTGTACGACCAAGAAATGTATTGCTAAATGATATTAATCAGGGGCCTCCCGGGTGGCGCAGTGGTCTAAGGCACTGCATCGCAGTGCTATTTGTGCCACGGAAGACCCTGGGTTCGAGCCCAGGCTCTGTTGTAGCGTTAAGACAAGATAGTAACTACCAAAAAAAACATTTGGATACTACTACTATTAATCTATGTATTCTACCAACAATGTACACATATTTAAAACCTTATAAAATTGGTTTTGATGCAAAAACTGGAAATGTTATATTTTCCACAGATACTATGATTGTCTGTTTGTTTAATATTTGCAACGTAGTTAAAGTGCTGTCAATCCCACTTTCATAGAGGCACACCAAACCTGCAAAACCTGAATGCTGAGGGTTTTTTTCCGGGATAGAGAAAGCAATCTGGTGGCAAAAAGGGGGCGGTGTGAAAAGGAGCAACAATGGGAGGAGGAGCCAGACAAAGGTGGGCAGGAGCTCTCTGCACAAGCTCAGACATTTCTCACCTCCACACAAGCAAGAGCATTGTCATGGGAAACGGAAATGGAAATCATCTACACAAATAGAATCCATTTTTATAAGAGCAACAAACAAAAAATGATGAATATAAGAAATGCATGTAATGCATAGAGTTTAGATTCAAATACAGTACCATGACAGTATGGTAGATTCAAAATATACATTTGAAAGGTTGGAATGAGTTGTAATCAAACTTTAAACTTTTTATATATTTCCCACAAATGAGAATATACTTTCTGTATTTACAATTTTATGATTTGATTTTTCTTGCTGAGCTGTGTAATAGTATAATACTATCTAGCTTCTACTTTGATCTGTCTGATTTGTACTCTTATTTTAAAGAGGGCATGAGATGCAGAGTAAAATGAATGTCAGACAGATTTTATCATATAAATTATATTGGATTAAAAATATGAGAACTTGTCTTCTCTGAGTTTGTAATGGCTAATATTCATTCCTCTCCGGCCTCAAAGTATGTAATTTGTATAGTCTATCAAAATGTACATTATCAGACTACATATATAAATAGCCTGATACTGACTTGCATATTGCTATGAGTTGACTAGCAAGAAGAGTGTCGTTAACATACATTTTGGGGGCTGGGCAGGCCTACAAACTGAAGAGTTGAGCCATCCAGAATAGACTGAATATTATATTTGATTAACAGAGTATAAAAATCAGCGATTTTGTATCTTGATGAAGGGTGATACAAGGTATTATGGTCGTTCTCTCTCTCACTAACTCCCTCTCTCGTCTGATACCTCCTCTTATAGACAAAGTCTTCTGGTCAAAGAGCCACTTCATTCCAAACTGAGTAAGAAAAAAGTGGTATCCACATAAATACAACATCACATAATGGAGATCGGGAGGAAATACACTAACATGTCAGAAAGTAATCCTAGTGTGTTCCACAGCTCTGGTGGGAGAGCAAATGGAGGAGAATGAGTTTGAGTTTCCACAGCTATTGTTCTCCATTTAGAACTATGGTCTAATAATCCCTCATTGGGAAATAACCACTATAAACTGGCAAAACCCTAGATCCCTCTCCGAGTGTGTGAGCAATTCCTCGCCAGCTAATTAGATGAAAATAGTTTCACCAATGTGAGATTTTGCAAAGTACTTAACAATTCCTGCCTCTAAATGTTCATGTAAACATATTTCTCACTGTTTCTCATTGACAACTTTTTCATGCAAATTGATCCTGTAGACAGTCTTTTCTAATATGTTTTATTATATATGAAGTAACATTCCAATAGAAGAGAAACACAATATACATGACTTTATTACATGTCAAGACAATGAGCAGAGGTCATTACCATCAAATAGACCTCAGACTATTAACCATATAAAAACATATTTTCATAAATCAAATGAATTCACTGACTGAACATTACAGCAATGTCAGAAAGTGATTAGATGAAGCAGCAGAGCTCAGCATTTGGATGGTTGGGTGGAGACCGTGGTGTTCACCATATGGTTAGACATGTCAGGGGGCATCATGAAAGCAGGGTTATAGGCATTAGGAACAGAAGCCATCATTTGAGAAGGGCCTGCCATGGCCTGCTGGTCAGATGCCATCTTAATTTGAGCCCCTCCGGCAATGCCAGGGGGGCCTGCCATCATATCAGGGTGCTTCTCAACCATGCTGGAGGACTGTGGGCTGGTCATGATGTAGCCCTGTTGGTTTGGGGACTGTGAGCTGGTCATGATGTAGCCCTGTTGGTTTGGGGACTGTGAGCTGGTCATGATGTAGCCCTGTTGGTTTGGGGACTGTGGGCTGGTCATGATGTAGCCCTGTTGGTTGGTCATGATGTAGCCCTGTTGGTTGGGGGACTGTGGGCTGGTCATGGTGTAGCTCTGTTGATTGGTTGTGTAGGACACGTTTGAGTTGGTCATGGTTGGAGGCTGCACTTGGATGGCCACAGGCTGGGTGGTTGTGAAAGTGCAGCTCTTCTTGTGGTCTTTGATCTCCCTGGCCATCTGACACCATGAGCACCAGACACAGAAGCAGGACGCCATGATATCCTCACAAAGGCTTTGCTATGGACCCACACAGACACGTGTTTAACACTATTACACACGCAAGTTAACAGAACACATAATACCCCTATCGCAACATACACTACCGTTTGGCATCACTTAGAAATGTCTTTGTTTTTGAATGAAAGGGCAATTTTTTGGTCTATTAAAATAACGAATTGATCAGAAATACAACATAGTATTATGATAATTGTAGCTGGAAACATCAGATTTTTAATGGAATATCGACATAGGCGTACAGAGGCCCATTATCAGCAACCATCACTCCTGTGTTCCAATGGCACATGGTCTTAGCTAATCCAAGTTTTTCAATTTACAAGGCGAATTGATCAGAAATCTATTTTGCAATTATGTTAGCACAGCTGAAACCTGTTCTGATTAAAGAAGCAATAAAACGGGCCTTCTTTAGACTAGTTGAGTAACTGTAGAATTAGAATTTGTGTGTTCGATTACAGGCTCAAAATGGCCAGAAACAAATAACTTTCTTCTGAAACTCGTCAGTCTATTCTTGTTTTGAGAAATGAAGGCTATTGCATGCGAGAAATTGCCAAGAAACTGAAGATCTCGTACAACACTGTGTACTACTCCCTTCACAGAACAGTGCAAAAGAGGAGTGGGAGGCCCCGGTGCACAACTGAGCAAGAGGACAACTACATTAGGGTGTATAGTTTCAGAAACAGACACCTCACAAGTCCTCAACTGGCTGCTTCATTAAATAGCACTTGCAAAACACCAGTCTCAACGTCAACAGTGAAGAGGCGATTCCGGGATGCTGGCCGTCTAGGCAGAGTTCCTCTGTCCGTTGTCTGTGCTCTTTTGCCCATTTTCATCTTTTCTTTTTATTGGCCAGTCTGAGATATGTCTTTTTCTTTGCAACTCTGCCTAGAAGGCCAGCATCTCGGAGTCACCTCTTCACTGTTGACGTTGAGACTGGTATTTTGTGGGTACTATTTAATGAAGCTGCCAGTTGAGGACTTGTAAGGCGTCTGTTTCTCATACTAGACACTGATGTACTTGTCCTCTTGCTCAGTTGTTCACCGGGGCCTCCCACTCCTCTTTCTATTCTGGTTAGAGACAGTTTGCACTGTTCTGTGAAGGGAGTAGCACCCACCGTTGTATGAGATCTTCAGTTTCTTGGCAATTTCGCTCATGGAAGATCGTTCATTTCTCAGAACAAGAATAGAGTAGTTTCTGGTCATTTTGAGCCTGTAATCGTAACCAAATGCTAACGTTCCAGATACTCAACTAGTCTAAAGAAGGACAGTTTTCTTGCTTCTTTAATCAGAACAGTTTTCAGCTGTGCTAACAATTGCAAAAGGGGTTTCTAATGATAAATTAGCCTTTTAAAATGATAAACTTGGATTAGCTAACACAACGTGCCGTTGGAACACAGGAGCGATGGTTGCTGATAATGGGCCTCTGTACACCTACGTAGATATTACATAAAAAATCTGCTGTTTCCAGCTACAATAGTCACTTATAACATTAACAATGTCTACACAGTATTTCTGATCAATTTTATATTATTTTAATGGACAGAAATCTGCTTTTCTTTCAAAAACAAGGATATTTTTAAGTGACCCCAAACATTTGAACGGTAGTTGTATGTATCTGCAAACACAACAACATTTATGCAATGTTTGTATGTAATGGGAACCATCACCTGAATGCCATATTTGTGGCGTACAGCAACCCGCATGGACAGACTTGCGGGTGGCACAATGATGGGCACCCCAAAGGCAACCATGCAAGCAGGGCCAATGATGTCCACTAATGGCAGACAGGTACTCTCTCCAAACTCTCCCGTGGTGGAGCAGGCTAAGCAAGGACAGCACCAGAAACCATAACAACCTGCACACACACACAGACATAATATTTTATCAACAGAAAGAGCAACAACAATACAACTCTTAAAGGTGGTGGCGATATTTTAAGACAGAATACCCTGAGTTTAGGGGTGGATGGGATAAGATGTCCCATGGATACTCACAGGAATTCATGTCTTGACAGCAGTCAAAAAGGCCAGTGTTCCAGGCCTTCATAGCAGGTGCTGCCACCTGTTGGTGGACTATGATGTTTGCTGCCATGGTGATCAGACCTGTCTCCAGACATAATGAGAAGGAAGGTGTAGCACTCACAGTAGTAGTTTATTTGTGTGTGGGGGGAATGCCTCAGCAGTATGATTCTAAGATATAGCTGAACAACATACTTGGCATCAAGCTTATGCCTAGAATTTTTGGCTACACTGTAAAAGCAAATAGTTTTTGACTTCACCCAACTTGAGGCAAAATGTTGCATCCAATATGCATTTTGAGTTTACCAAAAAACAGAGTCAATGAGACAAGTTGGGAAACATCAAGTGATATCGACAGACAGCTTTTGTTAAATTAGTGGAAATTAGGGTTGTACGTTAACTGTTTCTAGTTTCAATCATGAAACAATTATTGGACTAGATAGTGGTTTCTTTCAAATCTATCTTGACTAACCAAAGACCAGATAAACAATCTTACTAATGATGAAAACAAATCCAAGTTTGTCTATATGCATGATATTTTAACCTCTGAAAATATGTTAATTGTAAACATGTAGTTGACAAGTACATTTAATAAAATGAAGTACTTGCTGAAAGGCACACTGGGAAATATGTTAATGAGAACAAATTTATCTTAAGCCAACATGGTATTTTATGTTGTGTGTCTCAGGAAACTAAACGTGTTATGTGATCAAATCAACCATTTGTGTTGCAAAGGCAAACTTTAATATGTAATAAGTTCACACAAATCAAAAAGGCTGTGGTTCTAGTAATTAAAACATTTTTAGTTGGGCCACCTCTGATTTATTTACATTTTTACAGAGTACAGACCTATATTAAAATCAGTTCCAGCGCTAACCAATGATAACCGACAACTGCAACGCAGTTTCATTGTTTAGGCGATGTTGGAGGTGAGCTGCCACCCCCGTCCTTAAATCCCACCCACGTTTGAAGTTCAGAACGAGAAATTGTAGGCTATATTGACACAATGACACTAATACTGAAAATCATTTGAAATAATAAGGATTCATATCAGGCTAATCGAGGTGTAGATTACAACACTCAAGGTTTCTTGCTGATTTGGCAGCTCCAACGTAGTTACACCTCCGACATTGGCTAAATAAAACAATGAAATTGTACGGCAGTTATTGATTATCGTTGGTTGAGACAGAAAGATTTAATCTAGCCATTAAATTCATCAAAATCATGCCACGAATGTACAGCATGACACAGTAGTGATTTACTGAATGTTCCTCATTCACATTCTGACTAACCCTGTAAAGATATTATTGACTGTTCTGTAAAATGACTACACCCTTTTTTATACTAATTTCACACTATTTTCTATTATTATCAACATCTATTACTTAAAGTTCTCAGAGAAAGACATTTTCATTAATAAAAACAGATGTATATAGCCTTTCTTACCTTGCCACTCTTCTCAAATGCTTTGAGAGAATGACAGGAGGTGACGTGGACATAATCATGAAGCACAATAAACATGTCTGGAATGTCTGCAGGTATGCAGGTTACTTAAAGTGAAACAGACAGTGTTTTAGCAACAGTAACTCTTGTTAAAATATGTTCATATACACCCCCAGTGTAACGGCAGATTTGACGAAGAGGAGTAAGGATCGGACCAAGATGCAGCGTGGTAAGTGTCCATAACTTTATTCCAAGAAAGCACTGAATACAAAAATAACAAAATAAACGTGAAGAAACTAAACAGTACCGTGTGGTGACAAACCCTGACACGGAAACAAACACCCACAAACCAACAGTGAAACCCAGGCTACCTAAGTATGATTCTCAATCAGAGACAACTAACGACACCTGCCTCTGATTGAGAACCATACTAGGCCGAAACAGAAACCAAACATAGAAAAACAAACATAGACTGCCCACCCCAACTCACGCCCTGACCATACTAAATAAAGACAAAACAAAGGAAATAAAGGTCAGAACGTGACAACCAGGAAGAATATGACACTTTTTTTTGACACTTGGGAATAGTCATTTTCAGGTTTTCATAAATTCATAGAATGTTTGAAATGACAAATATGTCATGACTGTCCTGTGAGGATCACAATGGGTCAGATCAGCTTGGCAATGGTTGACAATACCCAGACCTTCTCTCACCCACAGAAGAGGGGAGGAGGGACCTGGGACGGTTAAACAGTTCACACCCTGTTGTAAATTACAGGAGAAGGGGGCTCTTTCTCCCCCTCCAATAAAATCCACAAAGGAATGTGCTTTGTTAACAGACTTTTTGCTGCTGAGACTCTAACACATTCAAAAAGCGAAAACTGGAACAATATTTCTAACATAAGAACGTGGGGAATGGTCGGAGATGATCTATAGAAAATGAATGTCAAACAGGTTTGAATTATGTGATGTCATTTAAAAGGTTGTAGAGGAAATACTGGAACTTGAAAAGTATTTCCACTACAGGTATGAAGTATCCATCCTTAACGTTGTATATTAAATATTAAAAAATGATAGAAGTATTTTTGTTAAGATATGAATGTGGTTTTATGAGGTATAAGATAATCTACAGTTGAAGTAGGAAGTTTACATACAGTTAGGTTGGAGTAATCAAAACTTGTTTTTCAACCACTCCACAATACTTTTGTTAACAAACTTTAGTTTTGTGGTTAGAACATCTACTTTGTGCATGGCACAAGTAATTTTTCCAACAGTTGTTTTCATAGGGATGTCAGCTGTAGTAGGCCACCTGTAGGTTATCAGCTATCCTGCATGTCTGGATGCCAGATTAAAGTAATTCCCAATGAAGAAAATCATAACTGTAATATTACATTTGGGAAGACATTATTGCATGTTTTGTCATAACGCCAGCATAAAGTTGTCATAAACATAAGGGTTTTGTGTCGATGTACGTCACCTCTCCAATAAGTATTTGACAATGCATGATGTTTTATCATCATTTAAATGATCCAACAGGAAACACAGGAAGGATCAGTTTTATCAAGGCCAACACAAGGAACCAAGGCCAAGACGACATCTTCAATTTCTATTTAATCTTTTCATGGCATGAACATAGTATGCAAATGAGAGAGTTGAGTAACAGTTACAAACATAATGACATAGCCATTCAAAGTGAATGCTAACTCCATGGCAATGAAGAGAAATTGTAAACCATGGTCAGGTTGAGGTAATGCGCTAAGAAGATACCAGCAGGCACGCCGGGGTCCATGAGCATGAAATTCAAACTTGTATGTTGCAGGTGGCGCTCTCAGAATGGACACCAATCATGAAATCTTCCTCTCCACTCTTTCAGGGCTGTGTGTCTCAGACTCTGCAGGTAACTCCTACCAGGCGATGTGGAGAGGATCTGTGTCTGCACCACGTACTCTCACTACTGGTGTCCCCCAGAGCTCGGTTCTTCGCTCTCTTCTCTCTATACACCAAGTCACTCAGCTCCGTCATATCCTCATATGGTCTCCTATCATTGCTATGTGGACGCCATTCACTACCCCCCTCCTTCTGACACCCAGGTGGCAACAGGCGTCTCTGTGTGCCTGGCAGATATCTCTGCTTGGATGTCTGCCCACTACCTCAAGCTCAACCTCGACAAGACGGAACTGCTCTTCCTCCCAGGGAATGCCTGGCCACTCAAAAACATCTCCATCATGGTTGACAATTCCACAATGTTGCCCTCCAAAGAACCTTGGCGTGACCCTGGACAACACACCCTGTCGTTCTCTGCAAACATCAAAGCAGTGACACTGTCCTGCAGGTTCATGCTCTACAACATCTGTAGAGTAAGACCCTAAAAAGTGGCGCAGTTCCTAATCCAGGCTCTTATCTTCTCCCGTCTGGACTACTGCTACTTGGCATTGGCTGGCTTCCTCTCTTGTTCCATCAAACCCCTGCAACTTATGCTGCAGCCTGCCTAGTTTTCAACCTTCCCATGTTCTCCCATGTCACCCCACTTCTCTGCCCACTCCACTGACTTCCATTTGAAGCATACATCCACTACAATACCATGGTGCTTGCCTACAGAAGAGCAAGACTATTTGCCCCTCCGTTCTACTACCTCAGGTCTCTTGGCCCTCTTGGCAGCTTGCGCTCAGCCCAGTCCAAGCACTTCTCTGTCCTGACACCCCAATGGTGGAACCAGCTTCCCCCTGAAGCTAGTACATATTCCCTGCCCACCTCCCCCGAAAGCACTTGAAACCTTGCGTCTTCAAAGAGTATCTTTAAATAATTTCCCCTCATAAATCCCCCTCACCCTGACCAAATTCCCCCCTTTCTACCTCTGACTTTGCCGATAAGTATTTTATTTAGGAAAATTGTACTTACTATACCTGTGATATGTGGTTGTCCCACCTAGCTATGTTAAGATGAATGCTCTAACTGTAAGTCACTCTGGATCAGAGCGTCTGCTAAATTACTCAAATGTTCTCCATTTAGAACTACAGTCTAATCCCTCATTGGGAAATAGCCCCTATAAACTGGCGAAACCCTAGATCCCTCTCTGAATGTGAGCCCTTTCTCCCCAGCTAATTTGATTTAAAAGGACACTTTCACAAATGCAAGGTTTTGCAAAGTACTTAACAATTCCTGCTTCAATGTTTACGTAAACGTATTTGTCATTCTTACTCAATGACAAATATTAATGTAAATTCTAATAGACCAAGATGTTTGGTTAACATTATAAAATAAGTAACAGTCCAATAGAAGAGAAACACAATATGAATTACTTTATTACCATCGAATAAACCTCAGACTATAAACCATATAAAAACACATTTTCATCAATCTAATTCATTTTTTGTCAAATGCCATCTTCATATGACCCCCTCTGGCCATCTCAGGGGGCCCTGCCATCATCCCGGGGGGCATCTCAGCCATGTTGGAGGACTGTGGGCTGTTCATGACTTAGCTCTGTTGGTTGGAGGACTGGTGGGCCGGTCATTAATCAATCAATCAGATTTATTTAGAAAGCCCAGTTCAGCACCTCAGGAGTAAATGTCAGTTTGCTTTTCATAGTCGATCATTCAGAGAGAGAGTCAAAAACGGCAGGTCCGGGTCAAGGTAGCACGTCTGGTGAACAGGTCAGGGTTCGATAGCCGCAGGCAGAACAGTTGAAACTGGAGCAGCAGCACGACCAGGTGGACTGGGGACAGTAATGAGTCATCAGACCAGGTAGTCCTGAGGCATGGTCCTAGGGCTCAGGTCATCCGAGGGAGACAGAGAGAATTAGAGGGATCATACTTAAAATCACACAGGACACTGGATAAGACAGAAGAAACACTCCAGATATAATAGACTGACCCTAGCCCCCTGACACATAAACTAGGGCAGGATAAATACTGGAGGCTGAGACGGGGGTCGGGAGACATGACCAACCAGGCAAGATATAACCCGACCCACTTTACCAAAGCACAGCCCCCACACCACTAGAGGGATATTTTCAACTACCCTGAAACAAGGCCGAGTATAGCCCACAAAGATCTCCCCCACGGCACGAACCCGAGGGGGGCGCCAACCCTGACAGGAAGATCACATCAGTGACTCAGCCTCTGTAATAGGGTTAGAGGCAGAGAATCCCAGTGGAGAGATGGGAACCAGCCAAGCAGAGACAGCAAGGGCGGTTCGCTGCTCCAGTGCCTTTCCGTTCAACTTCACACCCCTGGGCCAGACTACACTCAATCATAGGACCTACTGAAGAGATGATGATGTAGCTCTGTTGGTTGGGGGACTGTAGGCCGGTTATGACATAGCTCGGTTGGTTGGGGAACTGTAGGCCGGTCATGATGTAGCTCTGTTGGTTGGGGGACTGGTGGATCGGTTATGACATAGCTCTGTTGGTTGGGGGACTGGTGGATCGGTTATGACGTAGCTCTGTTGGTTTGGGGACTGTAGGCCGGTCATGACGTAGCTCTGTTGGTTGGGGGACTGGTGGATCGGTTATGACGTAGCTCTGTTGGTTGGGGGACTGTGGATCAGTTATGACATAGCTCTGTTGATTGGTTGTGTAGGACACGTTTGAGTTGGTCATGGTTGGAGGCTGCAGATGGATGGCCATAGGCTGGGTGGTTGTGAAAGTGCAGCCCTTCTTGTGCTTGTTGATCTCCCTGGCCATCTGACACCACGAGCAACAGGCACAGAAGCAGGACACCAAGATGTCCTCAAAGAGGCTTCCCTGTGGACCTACACAGACACACTTGTTTAACACTATCACACACACGTAAACAGAACACACATAATACTCCTAACACAAAATGTGTATCTGCAAGAACAACTTTCATGTAATGTCTAATTGTAATGGGAAACATTACACCTGAATGCCATATTTGTGATGTACAGCAACCCGCACGGACAGACTTGCGGGTGAAACAATGATGGGCACCCCAAAGGCAAGCATGCAAGCAAGGCCCATGAAGTCCATTAAGGGCAGATAGGTACTCTCTCCAAACACTCCCGTGGTGGAGCAGGCAAAGCAAGGACAGCACCAGAATTCATAGCAACCTGCACACAGAAACACCTCATCAACAGAGAGAGCAACAACAAGACAACTCTTATAAGTGGTGCCGATATTTTAAGACAGAATACCTTGAGCTTAGGAGCAGATGGGATATGATGTCCCATGGATACTCACAGGAATTCAAATCCTGAAAGGAGTCAGTGGCCAGTGTTCAAATCAAATGTTATTTGTCACATGCAACAAATACAACCGGTGTAGACCTTATAGTGACATGCTTACATAGAAGGTGCTGCCACCTGTTGGTGGACTATGATGTTTGCTGCCATGGTGATCAGACCTGTCTCCAGACATAATGAGAAGGAAGATGTAGCACTCACAATAGTAGTTTATTTGTGTGTGGGGGGGAATGCCTCAGCAGTATGATTCTAAGATCTAGCTGGACAGCAAGCTAATTGTTGGTTAAACTGTAAAAACATTCAGGGTGGCCTAACAAAAAAATATTCCACAACTTTTTTTTACTTCACCCAAGTTTTTGAGCAAAGTGTTGCATGCAATTCACATTTTGAGTTGACCAAAACCTTCTTCTGAGTCAGACAAGTTGTGAAATAGCAAGTGATATTGACAATGACTGTTGCTAAAATGTTGTAAATTAGGGTTGTACTTAGATTCCACGTTGACTCTTTCTTGTTTCAGCCATGATCCAATTATTGGACCAGATAGTGAGATGTTTCAATTCTATCTTGACTAACCAGGACCAGATAAACAGGAACAACAATCTCACTAATTATGAAAATATAGCCAGATGTTTTGCTGTATCTGGTTAAATGCATCAAATGTATGTTTGAATTGTAAACAAGTCCTTGACAAGTACATGTAATAAAATGAGGTACTTCTTTACAGGCATACTGGGAAATATGTATCTTAAGCCAACACAGTATTTTAAGTTGCAGGTCTCAGGAAACTGAACTTGTGTGATCAACGAAACCATTTCGTCTTGTAAAAGCAAACTTTAATATTGAATAAGTTCGCACAAATCAAAAAGGCTCTGGAACTAGTTACTCAGACTTGTCTCATAGACCAGATGTAAATAGTTAATATAAATCTGGGTCACTCAAATTAGTATGATATGTTCAATTTGGTATTGTTACATACACTGAACAAAAATGTAAATCCAACCATTTCAATGATTTTACAGAGTTAATTGAGAAATCAGTCAATTGAAATACTTTAATTAGGCCCTAATCTTTGGGTTTCACATGACTGGGACTACTATTTGTTGGTCACAAGTGTATTGCCCTGGATCAGAAAACCAGTATGTATCTGGTGTGACCACCATTTGCCTCATGCAGCATGACACGTCTCCTTCACATAGATTTGATCATGCTGTTGATTGTGGCCTGTGGAATGTTGTTCCACTCCTCTTCAGTGGCTGTGTGAAGTTGGTGGATATTGGCGGGAAGTGGAACACGCTGTTGTACCCGTCAATCCATAGTATCTAAAACATGGTCAATGGGTGACATGTCTGGTGAGTATGCAGACCATGGAAGAACTTTTACATTTTCAGTGTCCAGGAACTGTGTATAGATACTTGCGAATTGGGCCGTGCATTATTCACCTGAAACAGGGGATGGTGGCGGATTAATGGCACGACAATGGTCCTCGGGATCTAGTCACGGTATCTCTGCACGACTCCATACACCCTGTCTGCCATCTGCCCGGTACTGAAGTCGGTTAGAACTGCAGTCAGGTCAAGACCCTGGTGAGGACGATTAGCACTCAAATGATCTACCCTGAGATGGTTTCTGAAAGTTTGTGCAGAAGTTCTTCCAGTTGTCCAAACCCACAGTTTCATCAGCTGTTAGGTTGGCTGGTCTCAGACAATCTTGCAGGTGAAAAAGACCGATGTGGAGGTCCTGGGCTGTGGAGATGTGGAGGTCTTGGACTGGCGTGGTTACATATGGTCTGAGGTTCTGTGGTCGGTTGGACATAGTGCAAAATTCTCTAAACAACGTTAAATTCCATGGCAACAACTCTGGTAGACATTCCTGCAGTCAGCATGCTAATTACATTATCCCTGAAAATGAATACATACCATACGAAATGGAACATATCAATACAAAATGTTGTGTCAGTTTTATGTACATAATAATACGAAATGCTCTGAAACCACATTGAGATACTAAATATTTTTGCATGTTGCCCCCTTTGAGTACAGGCCTAGATTCAAACAGTTGTACCGCTAACCAGCAATAACTGACAACTGAATAGCAGTTTCATTGTTTTTTTTAGGCGATGTTGGAGGTGACTGTGTTGAAGCTGTCAAATCGGTGTCACAAAGTGAAATAATCATCTGGACTCATATCAGCCTCATTGAGGAGTAGATTACAACACACATTCCAGTTCGAACTTGTAGCAAGGCTACTTGCTGATTTAACAGCTCCAATGCAGATACACCTCTGACATCTGCTAAATAAAAACTATGACACTGCTATGCAGTTGTTGGTTATCGCAGGTTAGGGCAGAACAGATTGAATCTAGTTCCTGCCAGGAAAGTACAGTGTGGCAATTATGGCCTACTGTTGTTTCCTCATTCACATTCCGCCTGTAGCCCTGAAAAAAAATATGTTCTGTAAAATAACTACACCCTTTTTTACCGATTACTATCATCTATTCTCTTATTTATAGTTTGTTTTATTATAGAGAAATAACATTTTCATTCAAAAAAACATGTTCTGTAAAATAACTACACCCTTTTTACCGATTACTATAATCTATTCTCTTATTTATAGTTTGTTTTATTATAGAGAAATAACATTTTCATTCAAAAAAACATGCTATATAGATCAAAGAAGTCTTAAACGTGCACCCTTTCTGAATGCTTACAGAGAACATATCAGGTACCAAAGTAAGACCCAAGTGCCGACTGTGTGAAGCAACAATGTTTATTGTAACAGGGGCAGGGAAACGACAGGTCAAGGCAGGTAGAGGTCGGTAAATCCAGAGGTGGAGCAAAAAGGTATAGGACGGCAGGTAGGCTCAGGGTCCAGGACAGGCAGTGTGGTCAGGCAGGCAGGCAGGCGGGCTTGGAGTCAGGATAGGCAGGGGCCAACACCAGGAGGACGAGAAAAGAGAAACTGAAAGTAGCAGGAGCTTTAGATCGTTAGAACACATTTGCCAAAAGCCACAAGATACACATGAATGGATTTCTGCAAATATGTAAATGCTACAGAAGTCCTCTTACATTTTTGAACTTCACAGTCCTATTGCTCAAACAACCATGAAAAGGTAAGCTATCTCTACCTCAGTTGCGTATGCACATCAACAAGATCAAAAATTAATATTAGCCAGAGCGAGAGAAAATCTAATGAGGGAATATTAGATAATTAGAAATTAGATATTAGATCAAACTTGTAAAGCTAGTTGGTCATCAACATGGCACTGAAACAATGGGGAATAGTATCCTGCTCGTCCTTCTTCGGCTTGCCTGCCAATGCCTGCTCGCCCCAACCCATGTTTTGTAATCTGAATGAGATCTTGCCTGCCCACCCATTTGATCGATGCCAAATACATTTGATTAACAACTAAAATATATGGTAAATGTACTGGCACAGAGTCAATGTGTGGGGGTACAGGTTAGTCAAGGTAATTTTGGTAATATGTATATGTATATGTAGGTAGGGGGGGGGCAATGCAAATAATCTGTGTAGCCATTTGACTAGCTGTTCAGGAGTCTTATGGATTGGGGGTAGAAGCTGTTAAGACCCTTTTTTGGACCTAGATTTGGCACTCCGGTACTGCTTGCCATGCGGTAGCAGAGAGAAGAGTCTATGACTAGAGTGGCTGGAGTCTTTGCCAATTTTTAGGGCCTTCCTCTGACACCGCCTGGTGTAGAGGTCCTGGATGGCAGGTAGCTTTGCCCCAGTGACGTACTGGGCTTTATGCATTACCCTCTGTAGTGCCTTGAAGTCGGAGGCTGAGCAGTTGCCATACCAAGCAGTGATGCAACCAGTCAGGATGCTCTCGATGGTGCAGCTGTAGAACCTTTTGAGGATTTGAGGACCCATGCCAAATCTTTACAGTCTCCCGAGGAGGAATAGGAATAGGCATAGTAATGCCCTCTTCACAACTGTCTTGGTGTGATTGGACCATATTAGTTTGTTGGTGATGTGGACACCAAGGAACTTTAAGCTCTCAACCTGGCCATGCAGTCATGAGGAGTGGACTGAGCACGCACCCCTGAGGGGCCCCCATGTTGAGGATCAGAGTGGCAGATGTGTTGTTACCTACCCTTACCACCTGGGGGATGGCCCATCAGGAAGTATAGGATCCAGTTGCAGAGGGAAATGTTTAGTCACAGGGTCCTTATCTTAGTGGTGAGCTTTGAGGTCACTATGGTGATGAATGCTGAGTTGTAGTCAATGAATAGCATTCTCACGAAGGTGTTCCTTTTGTCCAAGTGTGAAAGAGTAGTGTGGAGTGCAATAGAGATTGCATCATCTGTGGATCTGTTGGGGCGGTATGCAAATTGAAGTGGGTCTAGGGTTTCTGGGATGATGGTGTTGATGTGAGCCATGACCTGCGTTTCGAAGCACTTCATGGCCACAGACGTGAGTGCTACGGCTCGGTTGTCATTTAGGCAAGTTACCTTAGTGATCTTGGGCACATGGACTATGGTGGTCTGCTTGGAACATGTTGTTATTATAGACTCAGTCAGGAACAGGTTGAACATGTCAGTGAAGCATTTGCCAGTTGGTCAGCGCATGCTCAGAGTACACGTCCATATTTCTACTTTGCATGTTTTGTTGCAGGTTTTATTTTTTGGTTATTCATTGGCAAGATTTAAAAACCAAAGCCAGACTGCAACATTTTAGTAGCCTAGCTAAGACTATGGCATGTGTCCGTACCCTTTCACTCCTCTGTGCGCTGTAAATGGGACACATAAAAGCAGCAGTTAAAGCTGAATTCACCGATGCAAGTGCACATATAGTCGATGACTCATTTATATTAGCTGGTGTGTCCTTTTCAGCTTGCAAGCCTTTTGTTTGACATACGGAAGTTTACATACACTTAGGTTGGAGTCATTAAAACTTGTTTTTCAACCACTCCACAAATTTCTTGTTAACAAACTATAGTTTTGGCAAGTCAGTTAGGACATCTTCTTTGTGCATGGCACAAGTCATTTTTCCAACAATTGTTTACATATAGATTATTTCACTTATAATTCACTGTATTGTGATACAGTGAATTATAAGTGAAATAATATATATGTCAGTGGGTCAGAAGTGTACATGCACTAAGTTGACAGTACCTTTAAACAGCTTGAGAGATTTCATGGCTTTAGAAGCTTCTGTTAGGCTAATTGACATTTTTTGAGTCAATTGGAGGTGTACCTGTGGATGTATTTCAAGGCCTACCTTCAAGCTCAGTTCCTCTTTGCTTGACATCATGGGAAAATCAGCCAAGACCTCAGAAAAAAATGTAGACCTCCACAAGTCTGGTTCATCCTTGGGAGCAATTTCCAAACGCCTGAAGGTACCACCTTCATCTGTACAAACAATAGTATGCAAGTATAAACACTATGGGACCACACAGCCATCATACCGCTCAGGAAGGAGACATTCTGTCTCCAAGAGATGAACAGGAACAAAAGTATATATAGGAAAGGAAACAGGTACAAAATAATATATATCCACCGTAAAACAAGTTTGAAATCGGCATAACCTGAAAGGCCGCTCAGCAGGAAGAAGCCTCTGCTCCAAAACCGCCATAAAATAACCAGACTACGGTTTGCAACTGCATATGGAGACAAAGATTGTAGATTTTGGAGAAATGTCCTCTGGTCTGATGGAACAAACATAGAACTGTTTAACCATAATGACCATTGTTATGTTTGGAGGGAAAAGTGGGAGGCTTGCAAGGCGAAGAACACCATGCCAACTGTGAAGCACGGGGGTGGCAGCATCATGTTGTGGGGGTGCTTTGCTGCAGGAGGAACTGGTGCACTTCACAAAATAGATGGCATCACGAGGAGGAAAATTATGTGGATATATTGAAGCAACATCTCAAGACATCAGTCAGGAAGTTAAAGCTTGGTTGCAAATGGGTCTTCCAAATGGACAAAATACCCCAATCATACTTCCAAAGTTGTTGCAAAATGGCTTAAGGACAACAAAGTCAAGGTATTGGAGTGGCCATCACAGAGCACTGACCTCAATCCTATAGAAAATTTGTGGGCAGAACTGAAAAAGTGTGTGCGAGCAAGGAGGCCTTACAAACCTGATTCAGTTACACCAGCTCTGTCAGGAGGAATGTGCCAAAATTCACCCAATTTATTGTGGGAAGCTTGTGGAAGGCTACCCGAAATGTTTGACCCAAGTTAAACAATTTAAAGGCAATGCTACCAAATACTAATTGAGAGTATGTAAACGTCAGACCCACTAGGAATGTGATGAAAGAAATAAAAGCTGAAAGAAATCATTCTCTCAACTATTATTCTGACATTTCACATTCTTAAAATGAAGTGGTGATCCTAACTGACCTAAGACAGGGAATTTTTACTTGGATCAAATGTCAGGAATTGTGAAAAACTGAGTTTCAATGTATTTGGCTAAGGTGTATGTAAACTTTGACTTCAACTGTATGTTTTGCTAACTTATTAGCCACATTATGACTGACTTGTGATCATTCCCCTTCCTGGTTTGATTGTATTGACATTCCCTGCATATATATATATATATATATATATCATATATAAGCCATTTAGCAGACACTTTTATTCAAAACAACTTACTCATGCATGCATACATTTTACCTACAGATGGTTGCAGGAATCAAACCCACTGCCCTGGCTATACACGTACCGTGCTCTACCAACTGAGCTACCTAGGACCAGACCTTAGTTATAGTCGTCTGTTTTTGTTCAACATTTTGAGATATTGAAACTGATACAGTGCGTCCTGAATGGGTGGAGGCAGAAAACAGCAAACAATGTACTGTGCCAGCTATTAATTTACAACCTACCAAGAAACTACCAGGAAATGTATTGGTGAATTATATTAATCATGCATTGAACTGCATCCGTCTATTCTGCCAACAATATCTTACCGCGCTTACCGCACGCATGCAATTTTGAGTAAAAAAGTACCTGTTTTTAAAACCTCTAATGCATAAACTGGGAATTTGTTATTTTTCACTGATATTATGATTGTCTTGTTTGTTTCATATTTGCAAAGTAGTTAAAGCACTGTCAGTTCCACTTTCATAGATACACACAAAACCTGCAAAACCTGAATGCACATAGGTTGAGGGATTTTTTCCCCAGGAAACAGAACATGTTACTTTGCTTTGAGCATAATGTTTGAAAGAGCTTTACAAATCAAGTTATTATGAATTCATCTTTCAGATCAGGTTGCACTGTGATAAACTCAAATGTAGGTTGATTGAGAGGACATTGTGGTGGAGATTGACAGCAGATTTAGCCAATGGCAGAATTATACAGTACACCCTGACTCTAGCAGCATTCACACTATGTCCATGTGCCATTCATCTGAGGGGCCATAGTGCTGCTCTCATCACTGGGCTGCTACAGTTGTTTTCATAGGGATGTCAGCTGTAGTAAGCCACCTGTAGGTTGTCAGCTATCCTGCATGTCTGGATGACAGATGAAAAATCATCACTGTAAACAGTACATTTGGAAAAACTTTATTGAATGTTCTGTCATAATGCCTACATAAGGTTGTCTTAAACATAAGGTGCTTGTGCCGACTTACGTCACATCTCTCCCATACAAATGTTATAATGTTTTATCGTCATTCAAATGATCAAACAGGAAACACAAATGTTCCATCCATTGCCAACACAAAATCTTAAACTTCTACATAATCTTTTCATGGCATGAACAAGGTATGCAAAGGAGAGAATTGAGTAACAACGACTAACATATGACATGGCCATTCAAAATGATTGCTAACTGCATGGCAATGGAGAGAAACTTAAGAAACATTGGGAAACAATTTCCTTCTAAGCTTCTAAGGTGTTATGCAATCATCGTCACATAATGGAACCGTGCTGACCATTGATGAACAATGTTCCCTCTAAGCTGTGCACAGGTGAGCAGCTCCCCAAGACTGCTGCACAGAAGAAATATCAGCCTGCAAAGAGAAGCAGAGCTTGAACTTCACTCAACTCTCTAGAGTTTTCCCTGTTAGTTAACACTATCAAAGTGTGTCTTTACTGTGGGAATTGTGATCGAATCAACACAATATTAGCCATTTTTAATGCAACATACGGAAACATGCTTTTGTGTTTTGTTGGTATTTAGCCATTTTCAGCTCTTCAGGTCCTACTCACTGTTGTCAGATGCTCAGATGGATGAGAGGATCAAAGAGCTGATAGGACAGAATTAAGAACTTGGTTCTTAGTCTGTGAGGGCATGCTTAAGAGGAGAAGGTTGTTAAGGGATTTTTTAAAAATCAATAATGACTAATTATGTATACATTTCAATCAGGACTGACTAATTTTATTTTATTTTTTATTTTTATTTCACCTTTATTTAACCAGGTAGGCTAGTTGAGAACAAGTTCTCATTTGCAACTGCGACCTGGCCAAGATAAAGCATAGTAGTGTGAACAGACAACACAGAGTTACACATGGAGTAAACAATTAACAAGTCAATAACACAGTAGGAAAAAAAGGGGAGTCTATATACATTGTGTGCAAAAGGCATGAGGTAGGCGAATAATTACAATTTTGCAGATTAACACTGGAGTGATAAATGATCAGATGGTCATGAACTATTATGTTACTGTATAGATGTATGAATTTTATTTTAATCCTAGTACTGAATATAATGTGTGTAATTATAATCAAGAATTAGAACAATGACTGTCTGTTCCTTGGTAGAAACGAATGAATTTATCGTCAGACTGGCTAGAATGCTTATCTAAATTGGTGAGAGACGATGTAGGAAGGCTTGAGAACTATACTGCCATTGTACCGGAGTGGAGGAGAGACGGGACAGTTCGAAAACTAATGACGTCATTTTCAGTTTATAACCTGTTGTAAATCGTATATGTTCAGTACTCTGGAGAATAAACGCTAGTGCTTGATTTTGAGACTGGTCTCCGCCCATTTCATTTAAATACGCTTCTTACAAATCCTTAGAAATGGGCTTTGTGTATTAATTTAATTGGGTAATAAACATATAGGAATTTAATTCCTCTAACAAAGGTGTTAGTCCAGCAGGGGAGGGTCAGACAGAGTCTGATCCTTGTCAACTCCCAGGAAGCTTTCAGGAGAGCCATGCAGCAGTGGCTACACCGTCGGTAGTATAGAGTTGCAGGCCCAAATTCGTTGTGGCACATCGATGGCAAACATAAGCTGATCCGGTAAGTGTAAACGCTTAGGCCTCCTGATCACATTTTTACAATCTTAACATCGTAAAAAACAAATGATTTATCTGGTTATATGGTAATAAAATAATTCTGTCCCTATTCCGGGGTATACAGTCTCTTTACACCTCTTGACTTTTTCCATATTTTCTTTTGGTACAACCTGAATTTAAAATAAATTAAATTGAGACTTCGACAGTGGCCTACACACAATACCCCTTAATGTTAAAGTGGAATTATGTTTTAGAATGTTTTACTAATTAATTTGATTTAAAAATGAAAACCTGAAATATCTTAAGTCAATAAGTATTCAACCCCTTTGTTATGGCATGGCTGAATAAGTTCAGGAGTACAAATGTGTCACATAATATGTTGCATGGACTGTGTGCAATAAATGTTTAATATGTAATAATGTTATCAATAATAAAAACAGAATGGTGTCACTATAAGAGGAAAACTTTCTGAAGGCCTCTGAGTGCCACAGTCATGGAGTCATTCGAAGCGGCCATCACCAGCTACAGAGTACCATCCCGGGTGAGATGTACGTATCTGTGCCTTCATGGAGCAGTTCAGGGGTGGTGAGCGGGGAAGTGCGCTCTCACTGCCCCAGCTTCAACCACCATCACCTCTCAAGCCACCTCCACCTCAGCTCCTCCAACCACTGGCGCTGCAGCTCTTTATTGGTCAGAAGGGGTGATTGTGCCAGAAATCCAGTTCACCATTAGCAAAACACAGATAGAACTGTTACGGAAAATAAATCCAATGGAGGCCCCCAGAGGGAGCCTGGGAGTTGACATTCTACAGAGGGTTATGGCAGTTAAATCTTCAGCGCCACTCATTCCTACTCCAACATGACTTACTACACCCCTGATACTCCCCTACAGGGACAAGGGATCGGACGCTATATCTTCAGTGCCACAATAA
This sequence comes from Oncorhynchus keta, assembly GCF_023373465.1. Classification (NCBI taxonomy): domain Eukaryota; kingdom Metazoa; phylum Chordata; class Actinopteri; order Salmoniformes; family Salmonidae; genus Oncorhynchus; species Oncorhynchus keta. The sequence continues at coordinate 19,452,820 of NC_068426.1, read as the reverse complement.
CACTATTTGAAATGGTAATGACTCAAAACAATGTACGTCTTTGAATCAGTTCATTTTTATAACACCAATAATAACACCACCAATTAGGATGTCACTATTAGTGAACTCTTCTTCAACCAGGGCTTTGGAAAACCCTCTCCTCCTTGCACAGAAATGGTTCCTGAGGTAACACTTCCCCTCTTTCACACACTGTATGATTTGGTCTCTAGAAAGGTACTACAGACATGTTCAACCCTTAACAAAGAGTGTCAAGGTGTATGGCCCCTCGGTGGGTACAGCGATACAGTACTGGTCAAAAGTTTATACACACCTGGACATTAGACCGATGGAAATCTGTCCTTTGGTGTGATGAGTCTAAATTTGAGATTTTTGGTTCCAACCGCTGTGTCTTTGTTAGACAAAGAGTAGGTGAACAGAAGATCTCTGTATGTGTGCTTCCCACTGTGAAGCATGGAGGAGGAGGTGTGGGGGTGCTTTGCTGGTGACACTCAGTGATTTATTTAGAGTTCAACCAGAATGGCTACCGCAGCATTCTGCAGCGGTCAATGGACAATGACCCAACACACCTCCAGGCTGTGTAAGGGCTATTAGAGTGCTGCATCAGATGACCTGGCCTCCACAATCACCTAAGTTCAACCTAATGGAGATGGTTTGGAATGAGTTGGACCGCAGATTAAAGGAAAAGCAGCCAACAAGTGTGTTGAGGTTGGGGGGTTGTGGAGGCCAGATCATCTGATGCAGCACTCCATCACTCTCCTTCTTGGTCAAATAGCCAAATAATTAGGTATGTTGGGTCATTGTCCTGTTGAAAAACAAATTAGAGTCCCACTAAACACAAATCAGACGGGACGGCATATCTCTGCAGAATGCTGTGGTAGTCATGCTGGTTAAGTTTGCCTTGAATTCTAAATAAATCACTGAGTGTATTCAGGAAAGCACCTCCACACATCACACCTCCTCCTCCATGCTTCACGATGGGAACCACACATGCGTTCACCTACTCTGTATCTAACAAAGACACAGCTGTTGGAACCAACAATCTCAAATTTGGACTCATTCAGACCAAAGCACAGATTTCAATGGTCTAATGTCTGTGGGTCTTCCTTTGGGTCTCTGGGTCATCCTTTCCTGTGACAGTCCTCAAGAGAGGCAGTTTCATCATAGCGCTTAATGGTTTTTGCGACTGCAATTGAAGAAACTTCTTGACATTTTCCGGATTGACTGACATTCATGTCTTAAAGTGTTGATGGACTGTCGTTTCTCTTTGCTTATTTCAGCCGTTCTTGCCATAATATGGACTTGGTCTTTTACCAAATAGGGCTACCCCCCTACCTTGTCACAAACACAACTGATTGGCTCAAACGCATTAAGAAGGAAATAAATTCCACACATTAACTTTTAACAAGGCACACCTGTTAATTGAAATGCATTCCAGGTGACTACCTCATGAAGCTGTTTGAGAGAATGCCAAGAGTGTGCAAAGCTGTCATCAAGGCAAAGGGTGGCTACTTTGAAGAGTCTCAAATATAAAATATATTTTGGTTACTACATGATTCCATGTGTTATTTCATAGTTTTGATGTCTTCACTATTATTCCACAATGTAGAAAATAGGAAAAAATAAAGAAAAGCCCTTGAATGAGTAGGTGTGTCCAAAATTTTGACTAGCTGAACTGGAGCTGAACTGGAGCGGACCTTGACAAGAGATGAAAAAGTAAGTACTTCTCCATTCAACATACACCCCACCTCTCCATTTACCTTTGATTATGAATGACCTTATCATCTTTGTTGATTTCCCTGTTGAGTTGTGGATGTATTTACTCTTTGAATAAACCCCCACTTCCTTCCACTCTGCTCTCAAACGTGCAATCTTTGGAGAATAAAATTGATGACCTACGCGGAAGATTAAACTACCAACGGGATATTCAAAACTGTAATATCTTATGCTTCACGGGGTCGTGGCTAAAAGTGTCATGTATTGTCATATATTGTCATGTCTTGTCCCTGTGCTTTCTCTTCTATTAGTTTCCCCCTGCTGGTCTTATTAGGTTTTTTTCCCTCTCTCTATCCCTCTCTCTCTCTATCGTTCCGTTCCTGCTCCCAGCTGTTCCTCATTCTCCTAACGACCTCGTTTACTCTTTCACACCTGTCCCCTATTTTGCCCTCTGATTAAGTCTCTATTTCTCTCTCTGTTTCTGCTTCTGTCCTTGTCGGATCCTTGTTTGCTGTGCTGTGTTCTTGTTCCGTCCTGTCGTGTTTTGCCTTCATCAGATGCTGCGTGTGAGCAGGTGTCTCTGTCAGCTACGGCCTGCGCCTACCCGAAGGGACCTGCAGTCTGTGGCCGCTTATCCTGTTATTCCCCTCTACAAACTAGAGGATTTCTGTTATCCCCGTTTGGACATTTCCTGTTAAGGATTCAGGATTTGTTATTTTCTGTTTGGACTTGAATAAACTCAGTTTCTGTTAAGTCGCTTTTGGGTCCTCACTCACCTGCATAACAGAAGGATCCGACCAAGAATGGACCCAGCGACTACGGATCCTCGCAACTCAGCCGTCGAGATCCAGGGAGCGATGCTCGGCAGACACGAGCAGGAATTGTCTGCTGCTCGTCATGCCGTTGAGACCCTGGCCGCTCAGGTCTCCGACCTCTCAAGACAGTTTCACAATCTCCGTCTCGATCCACCAGCTACTTCCTGGTCTTCCGAGTCTCCGGAACCCAGAATTAATAACCCACCGTGTTACTCTGGGCAGCCCACTGAATGCCGCTCGTTTCTCACCCAGTGTGATATTGTGTTCTCTCTCCAGCCCAACACATACTCAAGGGGTAGAGCTCGTACGCCTACGTCATATCTCTCCTTACTGGACGGGCTCGTGAGTGGGGCACGGCAATCTGGGAGGCAAGGGCTGAGTGTACTAACGAGTATCAGAACTTTAAAGAGGAGATGATACGGGTTTTTGATCGTTCAGTTTTTGGGAAGGAGGCTTCCAGGGCCCTGGCTTCCCTATGTCAAGGTGATCGATCCATAACGGATTACTCTATAGAGTTTCGCACTCTTGCTGCCTCCAGTGACTGGAACGAGCCGGCGTTGCTCGCTCGTTTTCTGGAGGGACTCCACGCTGAGGTTAAGGATGAGATTCTCTCCCGGGAGGTTCCTTCCAGCGTGGATTGTTTGATTGAACTCGCCATCCGCATAGAACGACGGGTAGATCTTCGTCACCGAGCTCGTGGAAGAGAGCTCGCGTTAACAGTGTCCCCCCTCTCCGCATCACTACCATCTCCCCCCACTGGCTCAGGTGTTGAGCCCATGCAGCTGGGAGGTATTCGCATCTCGACTAAGGAGAGGGAACGGAGAATCACCAACCGCCTCTGTCTGTCTCTATTGCGGTTCTGCTGGACATTTTGTCATTTCATGTCCAGTAAAAGCCAGAGCTCATCAGTAAGCGGAGGGCTACTGGTGAGCGCTACTACTCAGGTCTCTCCATCAAGATCCTGTACTACCTTGTCGGTCCATCTACGCTGGACCGGTTCGGCAGCTTCCTGCAGTGCCTTGATAGACTCTGGGGCTGAGGGCTGTTTTATGGACGAAGCATGGGCTCGGGAACATGACATTCCTCTCAGACAGTTAGGGGAGCCCACGGCCATGTTCGCCTTGGATGGTAGTCCTCTTCCCAGTATATTATGTGAAACACTACCTTTAACCCTCACAGTATCTGGTAACCATAGTGAGACCATTTCTTTTTTGATTTTTCGTTCACCTTTTACACCTGTTGTTTTGGGTCATCCCTGGCTAGTGTGTCATAATCCTTCTATTAATTGGTCTAGTAATTCTATCCTATCCTGGAACGTTTCTTGTCATGTGAAATGTTTAATGTCTGCTATCCCTCCTGTTTCTTCTGTCCCCTCTTCACAGGAGGAACCTGGTGATTTGACAGGGGTGCCGGAGGAACATCATGATCTGCGCATGGTCTTCAGTCGGTCCAGAGCCACCTCCCTTCCTCCTCACCGGTCGTATGATTGTAGTATTGATCTCCTTCCGGGGACCACTCCCCCCCGGGGTAGACTATACTCTCTGTCGGCTCCCGAACGTAAGGCTCTCGAAGATTATCTGTCTGTTGCTCTCGACGCCGGTACCGTTGTGCCTTCTTCCTCTCCCGCCGGAGCGGGGTTTTTTTGTTAAGAAGAAGGACGGTACCCTGCGCCCCTGCGTGGATTATCGAGGGCTGAATGACATAACGGTTAAGAATCGTTATCCGCTTCCCCTTATGTCGTCAGCCTTCGAGATTCTGCAGGGAGCCAGGTTCTTTACTAAGTTGGACCTTCGTAACGCTTACCATCTCGTGCGCATCAGGGAGGGGGACGAGTGGAAAACGGCGTTTAACACTCCGTTAGGGCATTTTGAATACCGGGTTCTGCCGTTCGGTCTCGCTAATGCTCCAGCTGTCTTTCAGGCATTAGTGAATGATGTACTGAGAGACATGCTGAACATCTTTGTTTTCGTTTACCTTGACGATATCCTGATTTTTTTCACCGTCACTCCAGATTCATGTTCAGCACGTTCGACGTGTTCTCCAGCGCCTTTTAGAGAATTGTCTTTATGTGAAGGCTGAGAAGTGCGCTTTTCATGTCTCCTCCGTCACATTTCTCGGTTCTGTTATTTCCGCTGAAGGCATTCAGATGGATCCCGCTAAGGTCCATGCTGTCAGCGATTGGCCCGTCCCTAAGTCACGTGTCGAGTTGCAGCGCTTTCTCGGTTTCGCGAATTTCTATCGGCGTTTCATTCGTAATTTCGGTCAAGTGGCAGCTCCTCTCACAGCCCTTACTTCTGTCAAGACGTGCTTTAAGTGGTCCGTTTCCGCCCAGGGAGCTTTTGATCTCCTCAAGAAGCGTTTTACATCCGCTCCTATCCTTGTTACTCCTGACGTCACTAAACAATTCATTGTCGAGGTTGACGCGTCAGAGGTGGGCGTGGGAGCCATTCTGTCCCAGCGCTCCCATTCTGACGATAAGGTCCATCCTTGCGCGTATTTTTCTCATCGCCTGTCGCCGTCGGAACGTAACTATGATGTGGGAAACCGCGAACTGCTCGCCATCCGCTTAGCCCTAGGCGAATGGCGACAGTGGTTGGAGGGGGCGACCGTTCCTTTTGTTGTTTGGACTGACCATAAGAACCTTGAGTACATCCGTTCTGCCAAACGACTCAATGCGCGTCAGGCTCGTTGGGCGTTGTTTTTCGCTCGTTTCGAGTTCGTGATTTCTTATCGTCCGGGCACTAAGAACACCAAGCCTGATGCTTTATCCCGTCTCTTCAGTTCTTCTGTAGCCTCTACCGACCCCGAGGGGATTCTCCCTGAAGGGCGTGTTGTCGGGTTGACTGTCTGGGGAATTGAGAGACAGGTAAAGCAAGCACTCACTCACACTCCGTCGCCGCGCGCTTGTCCTAGTAACCTTCTTTTCGTTCCCGTTTCTACTCGTCTGGCCGTTCTTCAGTGGGCTCACTCTGCCAAGTTAGCTGGCCACCCCGGCGTTCGGGGTACGCTTGCTTCTATTCGCCAGCGGTTTTGGTGGCCTACTCAGGAGCGTGACACGCGCCGTTTCGTGGCTGCTTGTTCGGATTGCGCGCAGACTAAGTCAGGTAACTCTCCTCCTGCCGGTCGTCTCAGACCGCTTCCCATTCCTTCTCGACCATGGTCTCACATCGCCTTAGACTTTATTACCGGTCTGCCTTCGTCAGCGGGGAAGACTGTTATTCTAACGGTTGTCGATAGGTTCTCTAAAGCGGCTCATTTTATTCCCCCTCGCTAAGCTTCCTTCCGCTAAAGAGACGGCACAAATCATCATTGAGAATGTGTTCAGAATTCATGGCCTTCCGTTAGACGCCGTTTCGGACAGAGGTCCGCAATTCACGTCTCAGTTTTGGAGGGAGTTTTGTCTGATTGGGGCTTCCGTCAGTCTCTCTTCCGGTTTTCATCCCCAGTCTAACGGTCAAGCAGAACGGGCCAATCAGACTATTGGTCGCATCTTACGCAGTCTTTCTTTTCGAAACCCTGCGTCTTGGGCAGAACAGCTCCCCTGGGCAGAATACGCTCACAACTCGCTTCCTTCGTCTGCGACCGGGCTATCTCCTTTTCAGAGTAGCCTTGGGTACCAGCCCCCTCTGTTCTCGTCCCAGCTCGCCGAGTCCAGCGTTCCCTCCGCTCAGGCTTTTGTCCAACGTTGTGAGCGCACCTGGAGGAGGGTCAGGTCTGCACTTTGCCGTTATAGGGCGCAGACTGTGAGAGCCGCCAATAAGCGTAGGACTAAGAGTCCTAGGTATTGTCGCGGTCAGAGAGTATGGCTTTCCACTCGTAACCTTCCCCTTACGACAGCTTCTCGCAAGTTGACCCCGCGGTTCATTGGTCCGTTCCGTATTTCTCAGGTCGTTAATCCTGTCGCAGTGCGACTTCTTCTTCCGCGACATCTTCGTCGCGTCCACCCAGTCTTCCATGTCTCCTGTGTCAAGCCTTTTCTTCGCGCCCCTGTTCGTTCGTCCCCCCGTCCTTGTCGAGGGCGCACCTATCTACAGGGTCCGGAAGATTATGGGATGTTCCGGGATTCATTCGATGGCATTGAGGAGTACACCACATCAGTCAATGGCTTCATCAATGCATTGATGATGTCATCCCCACAGTGACCGTACGCACATACCTCAACCAGAAGCCATGGATTTCAGGTAACAACCGTGCTGAGGTAAAGGCTAAAGCTGCTGCTTTAGGAGTGGGACTTTAACCCGGAAGCTTATAAGAAATCCTGCTACACCCTCAGACGAACCATTAAACAGACAAAGCGTCAATACAGGACTAAGATCGAGTCGATTTACACCGGTTTTGACGCTCGTCGGATGTGGCAGGGCCTGCAAACCATTACAGACCACAACGGGAAGCACAGCCACGAGCTGCCCAGTGACACGAGCCTACCAGACGAGCTAAACTACTTCTATGCTCGCTTCGAGGCAAATAACACTGAAACATGCATGAGAGTACCAGCTGTTCCAGAAGACTGCGTGATCACGCTCTCCGCAGCCGATGTGAGTAAGACCTTTAAACAGTCAATATTCACAAGTAAGGGGCCAGATTACCAGAACGTGTGCTGCGAGCATGCGCTGACCAACTGGCAAGTGTCTTCACTGACATTTTCAACCTCACCTTGTCCAGGTCTGTAATACCAACATGTTTTAAGCAGACCACCATAGTGCCTGTGCCCAAGAACATTAAGGTAACCTGCCTAAATGACTACCGACCCGTAGCACTCACGTCTGTAGCCATGAAGTGCTTTGAAAGGCTGGTCATGGCTCACATCAACACCGTTATCCCAGAAACCCTAGACCCACTCCAATTTGCATACATCCCCAACAGATCCACAGATGAATGCAATCTCTATTGCACTCCACACTACCCTTTCCAACCTGGACAAAAGGAACTAGCTATGTGAGAATGCTATTCATTGACTACAGCTCAACGTTCAACACCATAGTGCCCTCAAAGCTCATCAATAAGCTAAGGACCCTGGGACTAAACACCTCCCTCTGCAATTGGATCCTGGACTTCCTGACGGGTAAGGGTAGTTAATAACACATATGCCACGCTGATCCTCAACACAGGGGCCCATCTCGGGTGCGTGCTCAGTCCCCTCCTGTACTCCCTGTTCACGCATGACTGCACGGCTAGGCACGACTCCAAAACCATCATTATGTTTGCCAATGACACAACCATGTTAGGCCTGATCACTGACAACGACGAGACAGCCTATATGGAGGAGGTCAGAGACCTGGCCATGTGGTGCCAGGACAATCTCTCCCTAAACGTGATCAAGACAAAGGAGATGATTGTGGACTACAAGAAAAAGAGGACCGAGCACGCCCCCATTCTCATCGATGGAGCTGCAGTGGAGCAGGTTGAGAGCGTCAAGTTCTTTGGTATCCACATCACCAACAAACTAACATGGTGCAAGCACACCAAGACAGTCGTGAAGAGGGCATGACAAAACCTATTCCCCCTCAAGAGACTGAAAATATTTGGCATGGGTCCTCAGATCCTCTACAGCTGCACCATCAAGAGCATGGTTGCACTGGTTGCATCACTGCCTGGTATGGCAACTGCGCAGCCTCTGTCCGCAAGGCACTACAGAGGATAGTGCGTACTGGGCCCAAGCTTCTTGCCATCCAGGACCTCTATACCGGGCGATGTCAGATCAAGGCCCTAAAAATAGTCAAAGACTCCAGCCACGCTAGTCATAGACTGTTCTCTCTGATACCGCATGGCAAGTGGTACCGGAGCACCAAGTCTAGGTCCAAGAGGCTTCTAAACAGCTTCTACCCAAGCCATAAGACTCCTGAATATCTAATCAAATGGCTACCCAAACTATTTGCATTGCCCCTCCTCCTCTCCCCCTCTTTTACAACGCTGCTATTCTCTGTTGTTATCATCTATGCATAGTCACTTTAATAACTCTACCGACATGTACATATTACCTTAACCAACCAGTGTCATTGACTCTAACAGTACTCCCCTGTATATAGTCTCGCTATTATTATTTTACTGCTGCTCTTTAATTACTTGTTACTTTTATTTTTTATTCGTATTTTTTATTTATTTAAACTGCATTGTTGGTTAGGGGCTCGTAAGTAAGCGTTTCACTGTAAGGTCTATCTATACCTGTCGTATTCGGTGAATGTGTCTAATAACATTTTATTTTATTTGACCATCCAGCTGCTGAACAGGATAGGTAAATTTGCCCTATATCCATGCAGTACATGAGGATGCCCACAATGCACTGCACAGTGCTTGCTTTGTAAGTAAGCTAGGTGTGAATCTATCTTGTGATTAAACAGACTTTTTGAAGGTTATTTTACTGATTTAAAGATCATGGACTGTTTCCCTGTGTATATTAGGATACGTTTTATTATTAGATTTGGCCTTTCTAGGGAGCTTTTCCTAGCCACCGTGCTTCTACACCTGCATTGCTTGCTGTTTGGGGTTTTAGGCTGGGTTTCTGTACAGCACTTTGAGATATCAGCTGATGTACGAAGGGCTATATAAATAAATAAAATTTGAAATAATGTTTCAATATCTCAGTATCTTTAGAGTGAGGCGGGTCAACGTGCTCTATGGTCAGGAGGAGAGCAGCTTCTTGAAGATTTTGGGGGAAACATTCCATTATGTGTCAGGGAGAGGTAGATTGAGCTTTATTATGTCACGTGATAAATACCAGAGGTAATGAATTAATTTGAAAGAAAACTGGATTTCCCTCTATATAGAAAAGTAATTGAGTAACTAGTGATTTCTTGTATTTTTATGAAAAGGGAAACGAAGGGAGGGGACAACCTCGGAGGCAGAGACTCTGCCTATGGCTGTAGGCCTCCCTGTTGCCTCTCCACAAGCTTTTCCACTTTTATCATCAAATTATAAAGTATAATATCAGTTATAGGATTCTCCTTGTAATTTAACAATCCCAATTGATTTGTTTAGAGGAAATGTGGGAGATACGGCGTATTCAAGAAGAGGCCTACCATCCTCTCTCTGGATGCAGACCAGGAGAAAGTATATATATAATGCAAGCTTAGTAAATCTGTTCAAATCACACATCATTGGCACTCCAACATGAATCACTTACATTTTCATACACAAAACAGATTAATTCAAGGAGATGAAACGTTGTCATTTTGAGGAATGGGAGAGCAGGCGGGGGAAGGTAAGGGTTTTCACCACCATGATATCATCTGTTTACTATGTAAGGGATAAACGCAGACGTTCTGTATATTACTTTGGAAATAATGGACGATGAAGCGGGACTAGGCCAAGGTAATGTACAGAAAGGAAGCGTTTATCCCGCTTATAACAAAGTTGACAAAGAAAATAATACTAAAGCACACATTTATTGGCAGAAATCGTGCTGCTTCTTGCTGCTACTGCTACTATGCGCCGGATTCTTGCTCCCACCACCACCCCAGCCACCACCTGTTAGGTTCTGTATTCCTACCGAGGGCATTGGTATAGCTTACCGCACTCACTGCCTGTAGGCTATTCTATATTGATGCTTTGCTTGGATAGTGAGCTACCCTTAAGGAGCAGAGCCTATATCGCCAAGACTTGCATTATTCATTGCTTAATAAATGGTTAAACGTTTTTCTAAGTGCCGTTTAAAAGAAAAATGGTTTAAATGGCCTTTCTATAATTCAAAATGCTGTGGTATAAATATATTTATAACTGAAGAGGAGGAGACAAGACAGAGGTTGGTCTCTCATCCAGAGGTTCCTGATGGAGTGCCCTTTAAGATCAAATGCCCGGATGGGAGGGAGCGGATTTGGAGTTTTCGGCTCTCTGAATCCATTCAGGTAAATCATTCTTTCACTTGTTGTTAAACTCAGTACTTTAAATGTCCATTTCAGGCTGAATTACAATTAATGTAGGTCTTTTGTTATATAGATGATGTTTGATTTTGTGGGGATGATGATGCATCGAGTGAGGTTTTTACCCTCCAGGCAGCAGTGTGCTTCGCAACCCTGAAGAAAACGATTAACGGGTCATTGGAGGAACATGATATTCGGGAGTCTGTGGAGGATGTGCAGGTGACTAGCATGACACTACTTAATAATAATATATTTGATGTACGTGTCGGACTACAGTTGAAATACTTGATAGTTCTAACCTTTGTGAGTGGTGGTTTGTCCATTTACAGGCAATCTTATCGCCTCATCTCTCACCTGCACCCCTCCCAACACCTTTCACCTATTCTCTCTTCTCACCTGTCCCCTCTCCTCACCTGTCCTCTCTTCTCACCTGTCCCCTCTCCTCACCTCTCGCCAGCCTCTTCTCCTCTCCACCTTCATCAAACTTTGTTTCTTTTCACCACTCACTCTTAACGTCCTCACTCTTTTCCTCTTATCACCCCTCACCTACTTTCTCCCTCACCTTCACCTCCCTCATCTCCATCATCAGATCCAGAGACTAAGTGAGTGTTTTTAAGAGCATTTGTTTATTAAACAACATGTATTTAAAACCTTAATGTCAGAGTATTTTACATTAGGATCAATCCTTATTCGATTTGTCATACATTTTGAATGACACCCCCAGAACAGACCTACAGTGGTAGTCAGAAGTTTACATACACTTAGGTTGGAGTCCTTAAAACTCGTTTTTCAACCACTCTACAAATTTCTTGTTTACAAACTATAGCTTTGGCAAGTCGGTTAGGACATCCACTTGGTGCATGACACAAGTAGTTTTTCCAACAATTGTTTAAAGGCAGATTATTTCACTTATATCTATCTCACTGTATCACAATTCCAGTGGGTCAGAAGTGTAAGTACACTAAGTTAACTGTGCCTTTAAACAGCTTGGAAAATTCCAGAAAATGAACAACTCAGTGCCTCTTTGCTTGACATCATGGGAAAATCAAAAGAAATCAGCCAAGACTTCAGAAAAAGAATTGTAGACCTCCACAAGTCTGGTTCATCCTTGGGAGCAATTTCCAAACGCCTGAAGGTACCACGTTCATCTGTACAAATAATAGTACGCAAGTATAAAGACCATGGGACCAGGCAGCTGTCATACCGCTCAGGAAGGAGACGCGGTCGTCTCCTAGAGATGAACGTACTTTGGTGCGAAAAGTGCAAATCAATCCCAGAACAACAGCAAAGGACCTTATGAAGATGCTTGAGGAAACAGGCACAGAAGTATCTATATCCACAGTAAAACAAGTCCTATATCAACATAACCTGAAAGGCCACTCAGCGAGAAATAAGCCACTGCTCCAAAACCGCCATAAAAAAGCCAGACTATGGTTTGCATCTGCACATGTGGACAAAGATCATACTTTTTGGAGAAATGTCCTCTGGTCTGATGAAACAAAAATATAATTGTTTGGCCATAATGACCATCCTTATGTTTGGAAGGAAAAGGGGGAGGCTTGCAAGCCAAAGAACACCATCCCAACCGTGAAGCACGGGGGTGGCAGCATCATGTTTGGGGGGTGCTTTGCTGCAGGAGGGACTGGTGCACTTCACAAAATAGATGGTATCATGAGGTAGGAAAATGATGTGGATATATTGAAGCAACATACCAAGAGAACAGTCAGGAAGTTAAAGCTAGAACAAAAATGGGTCTTCGAAATGGACAATGACCCCAATCATACTTCCAAAGTTGTGGCAAAATGGCTTAAGGACAACAAAGTCAAGGTATTGGAGTGGCCATCACAAAGCCCTGACTTTAATCCCATAGAAAATTTGTGGGCAGAACTGGAAAGTGTGTGCGAGCAAGGCATACAAACCTGACTCAGTTACACCAGCTCTGTCAGGAGGAATGGGCCAAAATTCACCCAACTTATTGTGGGAAGCTTGTAGAAGGATTCCCGAAACGTTTGACCTAAGTTAAATAATTTAAAGGCAATACTACCAAATACTAATTGAGTGTATGTAAACTTCTGACCCACTGGGAAAGTGAATAATTCTCCCTACTATTATTCTGACATTTCATATTCTTAAAATAAAGTGGTGATCCTAACTGACCTAAGACAGATCATTTTTACTAGGATTAAATGTCAGGAATTGTGAAAAACTGAGTTTCAATGTATTTGGCTAAGGTGTATGTAAACTTCCGACATCAACTGTACGTGCCATTTTACATACGCTCTGGAGCTGAATGGACCAGGACAACTGCACCATCGCCAACATGATAAATGTCCACAGGGGCAACGTCCTTTGCATTTCAATGCAAAAGCCTTCTCTTTTCTTTTTGCCCGTATTAATATAATAATAATAATAATAATATATGCCATTTAGCAGACGCTTTTATCCAAAGCGACTTACAGTCATGTGTGCATACATTCTACGTATGGGTGGTCCCGGGAATCGAACCCACTACCCTGGCGTTACAAGCGCCATGCTCTACCAACTGAGCTACAGAAGGACCAAGGTCTGATTTTCATTAAAATACAGAATTTAGACCAAAACAATGAGTGAAGAGGCTTTTTACTTTGTTGAAGCACCTTTGGCGGTGATTACAGCCTAAAGTCTTCTTAGGTATGATGCTACATTTGTATTTATTTAATCCATTTTAGAATAAGGCTGTAACGTAACAAAGTCTATATACAGTGTGTGCAAATGAGGTAGGATAAGGGAGGTAAGGCAATACATTTGAATAATTACAATATAGCAATTAAACGCTGGAGTGATAGATGTGCAGAAAATGAGTGTGCAAGTAGAGATACTGGGGTGCAAAGGAGCAAAAAAATAAAATAAAATAACAGTATGTGCATGAGGTTGTTGGATGGGCTATTTACAGATGGGCTATGTACATGTGCAGTGATCTGTGAACTGCTCTGACAGCTGGTGCTTAAAGTTAGTGAGGGAGATATGAGTCTCCAGCTTCAGTGATTTTTGCAGTTTGGCAGCAGAGAACTGGAAGGAAAGGCGGCCAAAGGAGGAATTGGCTTTGGGGGTGACCAGTGAAATATACCTGCTGGAGCACGTGCTACGTGTGGGTGCTGCTATGGTGACCAGTGAGCTGAGATAAGGCGGGACTTTACCTAGCAAAGACTTATAGATGACCTGGAGCCAGTGGGTTTGGCAACGAATATGAAGTGAGGGACAGGCAACAAGGGCATACAGGTCGCAGTGGTGGGTAGTAATGGGGCTTTGGTGACAAAACGAATGGCACTGTGATAGACTGCATCCAATTTGCTGAGTAGAGTGTTGGAGGCTATTTTGTAAATGACTTCGCCAAAGTCAAGGATTGTTAGGATAGTCAGTTATACAAGGGTATGTTTGGCAGCATGAGTGAAGGATGATTTGTTGCAAAATAGGAAGCCGATTCTAGATTTAATTTAGGATTGGAGATGCTTAATGTGAGTCTGGAAGGAGAGTTTACAGTCTAACCAGACACCTAGGTATTTGTAATTATCCACATATTCTAAGTCAGAACCGTCCAGAGTAGTGATGGTGGACGGGCGGGCAGGTGTGGGCAGCGATCGGTTGAAGAACATTTAGTTTTACTTGCTTTTAAGAGCAGTTGAAGGCCACGGAAGAAGAGTTGTATGGCATTGAAGCTCATCTGGAGGTTAGTTAACACAGTGTCCAAAGAAGGTCCAGATGTATACAGAATCGTGTCATCTGCGTAGAGGTGGATCAGAGAATCACCAGCAGCAAGAGCGACACAATTGAAGTATACAGAGAAAATAGTCAGCCCGAAAATTTAACCCTGTGGCACCCCCATAGACTGCCAGAGGTCCGGACAAGAGGCCCTCCGATTTGACACACTGAACTCTGTCAGAGAAGTAATTGGTGAATCAGGCGAGGCAGTCATTTGAGAAACCAAGGTTGTTGAGTCTGCCGATAAGAATCTGGTGATTGACAGAGTTGAAAGCCTTGGCCAGGTCGACGAATACAGCTGCACAGTATTGTCTCTTATCGATGGAGGTTATGATAACGTTTAGGACCTTGAGCGTGGCTGAGGTGCACCCATGACCAGCTCGGAAACCAGATTTCATAGCGGAGAAGGTACGGTGGAATTCGAAATGGTCGGTGATCTGTTTGTTTCCTTGGCTTTCAAAGACCTTAGGATAGGGTAGGAGAGATAGATGTAGGTCTGTAGCAGTTTGGGTCTTGAGTGTCTCCCCCTTTGAAGAGGGGGATGACCATGGTAGCTTTCCAATCTTTGGGGATCTCAGACTGTACGAAAGAGAGGTTGAACAGGCTAGTAATAGGGGTTGCAACAATTTTGGCTGATCATTTTAGAAAGAGAGGGTCCAGATTGTCTAGCCTGATTGATTTGTAGAGATCCAGATTTTGCAGCTCTTTCAGAACATCAGCTACCTGGATTTGGGTGAAGGACAAATGGGGGAGGCTTGGGCAAGTTGCTGTGGGGGGTGCAGGGCTGTTGACCGGGGAAGGTGTAGCCAGGTGGAAAGCATGGCCAGCCGTAGAATAATTATTCTTGAAATTCTCAAATATCGTGGATTTATCAGTGGTGACAGTGTTTCCTAGCCTCAGTGCAGTGGGCAGCTGGGAAGAGGTGATCTTATTCTCCATGGACTTTACAGTGTCCAAAACCTTTTTGGAGTTTGTGCTGCAGGATGCACATTTCTGTTTGAAAAAGCTAACCTTTGTTTTCCTAACTGCCTGAGTATATTGGTTCCTGACTTCCCTGAAAAGTTACATATCGCAGGGGCTAGTTGATGCTAATGCAGTACGCCGCATTAAGTTTTTGTGCTGGTCAAGGGCAGTCAGGTCTGGAGTGAATCAAGGGCTATATCTGTTCCTGGTTCAACATTTCTTGAATGGGGCATGCTTATTTAAGATGGTGAGGAAAGCCATTTTAAAGAATAACCAGGAATCCTCTACTGATGGAATGAGGTCAATATCCTTCCAGGATACCCGGGCCAGGTCGATTAGAAAGGCCTGCTCGCTGAAGTGTTTTATGGAGTGTTTGACAGTGATGAGGGGTGGTCGTTTGACCGCAGACTCATTACAGACACATGCAATGAGGCAGTGATTGCTGAGATCCTGGTTGAAGACAGCAGAGGTGTATTTGGAGGGCAGGTTGGTTAGGATGATATCTATGAGGGTGCCCGTGTTTACGGATGGGGGGGCAATCAATTCACATATGGTGTCCAGGGCTTAGCTGGGGGCAGAAGGTGGTCTATAGCAGGCAGCAACGGTGAGAGACTTGTTTCTGGAAAGGTGTATTTTTAAAAGTAGAAGCTCAAATTGTTTGGGGACAGACCTGGATTGTAAGACAGAACTCTGCAGGCTATCTCTGCAGTAGATTGCAACTCTGCCCCCTTTGGCAGTTCTATCTTGTCGGAAAATGTTATGGTTAGGGATGGAATTTCAGGGTTTTTGGTGGTCTTCCTAAGCCAGGATTCAGAGATGGCTAGGACATCCGGGTTGGCAGAGTGTGCTAAAGCAGTGAATAAAACAAACATAGGGAGGAGGCTTCTAATGTTAACATGCATGAAACCAAGTATGTCCAATGTAAATAAATCGAAACCCTAGCCCTAGATTACTCTATATTTGCAACACTATTGCGGTGAACACCTGTTCATCACACAAATAGTTGAATTAGCTGGCCAGTGTGATAGCAACACTAAATGCGAATGATATGTCATACATTGAAAGTGATTATAATCCATCCACTGTCTCATGTTGCACAGACGATGCGCATTAAGGAGACATAAATATTCCTGAGGGGAGTTGTAGGATATGGGATCAGACTATGTAACAGTATTGCTTCTGTCCCTCTCCCCGCCCCAACCTGGGCTTGAACCAGGGATACTCTGCACACAAAAACATCAGTCACCCTCGAAGCATCATTACCCAAAACCTGAGACCCTTGGAGAGCAAGGGAAACACCTACTTCAAGGTCTCCGAGCGAGTGAAGTCACTGATTGAAACGCTATTAGCATGCACCGCTAACTAGCTAGCCATTTCACACCAGTTACACTCACCCCCTTTAACCTACTCCTTTTCCGCAGCAACCAGTGTTCTGGGTCAACAGAATAAATGGAATCAACTTTTATGGGATCTACTTTTTTTATAAGACTACAAATCATTTTCTATGCGTGAGAACGTTTTGTCTTCGTAGCATTTTACTTAAGGTCCTTGCAATATATCGATTTACAAATACAAATCAAAAGGTGTTTGTGGATAGTGAATTGCATTTGTGGATAGCAATTTACATTTGTGGAATGTGATTAACATTTGTGGATTGGTGATTTACATTTGTGGATTGGTACTTATCTGTACAGATCAAGATACACAAATACAAAATGCATGCTGTGAGTTCACAATACATTTGGCATGATATTGATCCCATATATAAGTCTTCCCATCCATTGCATTAGGTGACAGCTCCACTTCTGGAAACTGCACCTTTGTATTGACTTATCAAATAAAAAATGCATTGATCTAAGAACTCGATCCATTAGTCCAAGGCTCTCCAACCCTGTTCTTGGAGAGCTACCCTCCTGTAGGTTTTCAACATCAGTTGTAACTAACCTGATTAATTTATTAACCAGGTAATTATTAAAATCAGGTGCGCTAGATTAGGGTTGGAGTGAAGCTCTACAGGAACACGGTTGGAGAGCCCTGCACTAGTCTTCAACCACATTATTCCAGCTGTCACAATGTGTCAACAATGTTATGTTGCTAATTGTAATAGGCTGCTATTAATCACAATTATATAAACAAACAGAATTCAGGATTCTTCATGCTGATGATTTGAACAATTTGAGACATACCAATATAGTAAGACATAATATAAAATGTAACAGATACAGGTGATGTGCATGCGGTGGTTTCAAAATTATACAATTACTACAGATGGCTAGTTCTATCCATGCTTTACCTGAACGTGATTATCTGATATTATAGCTAGCTAGTTGATGTTGTTCTAGCTAGGTCACCCAAAGCAGGCTTTTCTCCTCCTCGCTGGTCTCCAGACGACATGATCCTGATGTTGTGGCTGTAACATTTAAATGACAATATAACAACAACAAGCTAGATATATGAGAGACATTTTCAGAAAAAGCAGCTCATATACCAAGCCAATAAAATTAATTTGCAGGAAAAAAAGAAGACAAAAAGGAAGGGAAGCACTGCTAAGGTATACAATAGTAGGTTTTGGTAGACAGAAGGTACTCTTTGGTAAAAGGAATACCATTGCATTGGTTCCACATTGAAATCTTGCTAGCACATCTCGCCTGGGCACTGCAGCAGCCAGATGAAGAAACTTAATTGAATCATCTTCCCCACCCCATCTTGTCTTGATTGTGCAGGGAGCTAGCCGGTTCTCCTCAAAATATTATTAACTAGCAAGCTAGATAACCTTAATGAATTTGTGCAGAGATCTCAGCTTGCTAACTAGGAAAAGCCAACCAACTACACACCAAATATACACAAACAAATAATTATTTTCTAGACAAATGTTAGTCTCAAACAAATGACAAGTACATAGCTAGACATATTGCTCTGATACACAACACAAGACGGCTATAGTGTTAGCTAGCTAGATATCCAGCCACGTAATGCCAATAGAAAAGAGGCTAGCTAGCATCAGCTATGTAGGAGTTATGCTATGTGGAAACCCTCCTTTAATTCTTCCTGTCATCTTCCTCACCAACGCCTTGTTGTAGTTTTCAAATTCTGTGAATATCATTTAGCTAGCTAGCTATTCATTTTAACACATTTTCTTCCAGACCAGAACTCTGTAAAACTTGAAAGCGCGTTCAAGAATTCACCTGATTCAACACTTCACCTGATTGGCCGGAAGAACAAGCCCTGACCACCAGAGCTTGTGTGTTTCTGTGCTCCTTGCTTATAGCATTCTTTTTTTACAACTGCAAAACTTTTGGCACAGGTTAGTCGCAAAATGAGTGCCAAAACTCTGAGCGCAAAGATTCGACATCGGCAAATGTAGTTTTGATTCACAGAAGATTCACCTGTCGCAAAAGTATTAAATATTTATTTTTTGTATTTCATTTGTTTCATTTAACCTTTACTTAACTGAGTATTTCATTTAATGAGTTGTATTAATTCTCAAATGTAGTTGCATGCTTGCAAATGTTATTGAATTTATTCACATATCAATTTACCTGTTAGCAAGTGCTGCATTTATTCTCAAAATAAGTCATGTTTGCAAATATTTTTTTGCAACTACAAAATTCAATATTCAGGTAGAACTCCTATTTTACATGTGCAAATCATAA
Organism: Oncorhynchus keta; assembly: GCF_023373465.1. Classification (NCBI taxonomy): domain Eukaryota; kingdom Metazoa; phylum Chordata; class Actinopteri; order Salmoniformes; family Salmonidae; genus Oncorhynchus; species Oncorhynchus keta. Next base: position 19,434,082 of record NC_068426.1, on the reverse strand, counting down.
TTCAGATGTGCAAATCATACTTTACATACTTGTTTAATTAAGTCATTATTTTACCTCCATAACCTGGAGACACAGTCAGCAATGTTTCAACAATGTTCATACAAGCAGTCACTGGAAAGGCCCAACACAAGACTGGAAAGGCCCAACACACAGTTCAAGAACTCCACTGGTCAGACTTCATGACAGGCATAGAATGCTTGATGACGAATTAATTCATGGTGACTTCTTATCTACAAAGACATAGAGAGGAATAGAAAATACATCTTCATAAACTACGCCTTGATTTTCCTTGAGAGACATTTCTTAAGCTGATCTCATCATTAGTACAGAACAAACGGCAGTAATCAGACAATTCCCAATTCCCCAAAAGATAACACACTCATTGGTCATTCCATCAAACTTCAACCCCCCAAAAAGATTTAAAATGTGAATTAGTCTTCTGTTATTACAGAGTGATTACAACAACCTTTTCCATCAGGAAAATATAATCAAAGTAGAATTAAACATAACCATAACTGATTAAAATATAACTTGGGTTAGAGAGTAAACTATGGAGACAAATTAATGATCTGAAACACAATTATGATTCCTCTCCATACAACCTTATCGAATCTCACAGTGCGTTTATTCTTAAAATATTTCTTGATCAAATATAATGAAAGTCAATAATACATGTCCATTGACAGTCTTAGTCTGAGCATCTTAAAAGGTGGGCACCTCTTACCTGTGAGAAACAGAGTTTTGAGACTGAACTGTTGATGGGAACAACAGAACAGACGTCCGACAAGATTGCCTTATTGTCTTATTAAGAACTGGAGAGTGGAGGAATGTTTGTCATGAAGTTGTCTCGTCATCAAAGACATATACGTTCCTAAAAACTGTCCCAAGACTGTCAACCCTGAACACTCAATGTCAGGGATAGGCCTTGTTTGTCAACTCTGAACACAGGGTCAAAAAGCGGGTGAGGGAATAGCTTAATGTCAAACTAGTCACACTGCTACTCCGAAACTTACATCATGTGGAAAATATTACTCAATGAATTGTACACAAGGGTGCACAAATAAAACAAAAGACCTTCAGTGTTGCTTTAAAAAAAAACGTATTAGACCTACCCTACTCTATCCATCTCTCCTGTCAGATATTTTTTCTAAATTATGATAAAATTCTAAAGCCCTATAACTCTTGTGCACATAGCACTATCAACAAGATATTACTGTCTCTCAACACCAAAACCCTTAGTTGCCCTCTTATGCAGTTCTCATTTCCAGGAACTGAGGATGGCCAGGAAGAGAAATAATAATGAAGACATACTGTATGTACATACTGTACTCACTCTTCCACACGTAGGCTGTTATTGAAGCAGGGGAGTGAATGGACAGACATATTGGACATTATTGTCTTGTTTTGTAATACAGACCCAGCCTGTCATGAACAACACCAAGTCCTTTTCACATTCTCTCACCATGAGAAGCAGGATGTAAAGCTAAATACCATGCAGGTTCTCAATAACACCTCACTCTGATAAGTTAGATGACTCATAGAACAGAAAGACCCATTTAACATGTCATCTAAATGAATCCGGACAGATGTCTGAAACATGTATTCACTGACCATGTCTGCCTGGTGTCTGTCTGTCTGTCTGTTCAATCTCCACTCACAAAGCTAGTGGCGGCACTTGTTAGCATATGTTTGATGCAGTGACCATGATCAGTTTTACAACCTCGGTGTAAGGTGTCCTATTAATACCGCATGATGATTATTATAGTCTGTTAGCCTATGGATGCTCATATCTACCTGTTAGTAATGGAATGGCATATAATATGATAATCTTACCATCAGACTATGATTCCTATATTTGTTTTGACATACTTCCCAGAACTGTGTGCGTCATGACGCAATCAGATGCGTGTTTGGGAAATCCCGAATTGTAATAACGCATTTATCATTGACGGTCTAGCCTACTACACCTTTAAGACGTCGACACTGCGAATTGGGAGTGGGCATATGTTCGACAGTAAAATCACAACACTTCGCAATGGGAAAACTGTGAAGAGGACCCTCTGCGCTGACCACTAGTTATAGAAAAGGTTTGAAATAATGTGCACCAAAAGGCTATATTGCCATAATAACTATGTCTGAAAAGTGATACGGAAACCATTAAATGCATGTGGGATGAGGTTTGCGCAATGGACGCACAAGGGTCTTGGTCTGCGTACGTCAACACATTTTGTGACATGTTTACATTTTGATTTGCCTGTAGAATGTTGTATTTTAATCGTCTCTGACATTTGACAGAAATGTATTCCCGATCAGCAGGGAAATTGTGCTGCTAAAGTGTGAAATATGTTTACAGTTGATTTTCTTCAGTTTTGTTATCTACCACATTCTCCATTTTAACTCCGTCTTTAGCCAGCGACAACGATATTTATCTCATCGACACAAAAAATATCTGCCGGTATCCTGCATGTTGTACTGTTGTGGAAGCAAGGACAAGGAGAAGCAGCGCCCGGACGCTGCAGAGGTGTTGAGAATTCTAGAGACAGAGACAGAGAAAAACCGAAAGAGCCAAGAAAGCGCACCTCAACCACTGGACATGTACGGAATAGCGGCAATACCCGAGCTTCTACCACCCTCTGGCGTCCTCCAGCCCAGCTCAGTAATCCCACTCGAGTCGGGTGAGGTGCCTGGTTTGTGGAACGGATTCAACAGGGGTGTGCTGAGTTTTGACTCCCCCCAGCGGAGACGAGGCCAACGGGCCCCGAAGTTAGGGCAAATAGGACGGTCGAAGAGAGGTGAGTGTCGGAGATGATGGGGCAACAAGCAAAAGACGAGGAACTAGAATTGCGCTGAAAGAAACTGAACTGCCCGTGACTAAATTATCTACCTGGTTTCAGAGCATTTCGTATTATTCTGTACATAAATCCGAGATACTCATTTAGTATGATATGTTACGTTTCGTATGGTATGTATTAATATGTGGATGTCCATCACTCATTTTGTATGATATGGTACGAATTACAATTCGTATTATATGTTACGAATTTGCTAAATTTACAAATGGTTACGAATTTGCAAAGAGTATGATATGTTACGAATTCTAGCTAATGTCAGGTTAATGTCAGCTAGCTCGCTTAATGTTAGCTAGCTGGCTGACGTTAGCTAGGCTAGTGGTTAGGTTTATGAGTTCGTTTATAGGAGAAGGGTTGGCTAAATGGTTAAGGTTCGAGGCAGGGTTAGCAAGCTTGCTAGGTAGTTGCAAAGTAGCTAAAAAAAAGTAGTAAGTAGTTGAAAATGGCTAATTAGCTCAAATTGTCCATGAAGAGATTTGAAGTTGCAACCTTTGGGTTGCTAGACGTTTGTGTTCTACGACCACCTACTAATCATACCAAACGTAACATATCAGAATCAGACCGGCCTTTGTAGAAGTTATGTAGAATGTTGTTCATTCATCTGTCAATATATTGATATTCATAGTCTTTCCCCCTTTCGTTTACAGTGGTTATAGAGGATGACGACTTGGATGATGTCATGAAACACAATGGCCTCCCCATATCAATCAATATCTCTCCTGTTGCCTGAACAACTCTGATAGTGTCCAGACCTCAAAAGGTTATTGTGCTCATTTGTGAAATTCTGAAGTGTGTACCACTTGTTTCTGGACAATGTCCAATTCAGGTGCCCATTGCAAAGTTTACAATAGTAGCATGCGCATCACATGTAGTTTAGCTCTTCCTGGACACAGGAAGGTCTGTCCCAAGGAAATAGAAGTAAAAAAAAACAGTGCATCTTTGCTTCAGCTGCTGTTCTGGTGTTGAAGGGGGGACTTTGTGTCCTGAGGAGAGGGGAGCAATTAGGATAGATTTGGGTCTGGACAGGCTGAAACATAAGCACACAAGAGAAGGCCCTACCCATCAAGACCTGCCCCTTCAAAATGAGGGGACCTGTTTGTTTGTTGTTCAGTCTTTAGTGTCTATATTTTAAACACTCCATCCAAGATGTTATTTTAATTTGTGTCAATCCAACCTATATCTAATTGAGAAAACAGCTACTCATAGTGCTGGGCAGTGTTTTCACAATATTATTTATTTTACATTATGTACGCTTTTTTCAGTGTTTCACATATGTTGACAACACTTATTTTAGTTTTTGACAGTTGACAACACTGTCTCGTTTTGGTGCAAACTAATTGTAAAATTTGTTGTAAAACGTGTTAGATAAACTGAAGGCTTTAATTTGCCATTGTAACATGTCACAATCATTGTCTTAGGATAACATATGTTGTACTGTATGTTACTTTTACCCCTGAGTTGCTAGACAAAAAGAGTTCCCACTGTGAACTATTTATGGAACTTTATGTATCTCTGCATCAAGGTGTAATATACCATTTTTTTACAACCAGCTTCCTGTTATATTCTTCACCATAATGCCACATCTCTTAGAAAAGTCATGTGGCATTCAGATAAGTAGCCTAACTTATGTTAAACCCAGCTATGAAGCAGGTCGCTACATGGAGGAGCAACTCAAGGAAATTGGTGTAAGACTCACCAATCTGTGAGGAATACATTGTTTTGATGTAACCATTGTTCAGTTTGGCTCAGTCTTATCTCTGTCAAGATTAATAGATGTAAAGTTATAAAATCTACCCCTCAGAGATATACAAGCAGGGTTTAGCTTAAATCAATTCACTTGTCAAGAACGTGTTTTCTAAATCCTCCTTGAATCTACTTGTTAGTTTTCCCCAACCCTTTTCAGTTATCAAATCACATTTTGTGCCAAATACAACTTACAAGCCCTTAACCAACCATGCAATTTTAAGAAAATAGAGTTAAATATTTAATAAATTGTACCAAGTGAATTTTGCTCTGCCCGGAGTACCCCTGACATTCCTTCATGTGCATTATACCAGTAGGACTATTATCTCATGAGTCTTCTCAAGTACCCTCTGTCAAGTAACCCTGTTTGGGAACCACTGTTAGAATGTGATCCGCTGTTGTGTAATGATAGTATGCACCACCAGATAGCGATAAAGTCAAAGGAACAGTCCTCAGCCCAAAATCTTCTTACTCAACCCCTCAGTCTGTTATTCATTTGTAATAAAAACCTGTTTGTATAGGTTCATTTCCAAAGACTAAGTCACAAGCTCACAGTTGAAGACTGAGAACATTTCAAAAATAGTCCCTAACTCACTGATTTGAGAGAACTTAATGTACATTGTTAGATTCCCCTGCCTGTGAGCTTTATAGCTTCATGCAGCTCATTCCACCCATCCCCCAAACATGCCAGAGAGACTAGGGGGGCAGTTGTACAATGCATCTTCTACATGCAAACCAACCCCTCTGAATTAGAGGTGCAGAAGGCTGCCTGGGTAACAGTGGGTTGACTGCCTTGCTTAGGAGCCACACAGCTCGGGGATTTGATCCAGCAACCTTTTGGTTACTGGCCCAACTCTATCAGCCAGGCTACCAGACCATGTTCGAGGGAATCTAAACCATTTTTGCCTAGATAAATACTATATCGCAAGTAAAATTGTGACTCACTGACCTACAAATAATTATAAGTTGTTATTTATGATGCAAGGTGATTTGTAGATAAGTCAGTTGGCAATGGCCTGCACTGTTGGTTGCAATGTGAAACAAGCTCCATGAGGATCATAAAGACTGGGTTCCAGAGCTTAGACATTGCTGCACCTAACAGGTCTTCAACTCCTGGTTAGGTATTTTAAGTATCAGCTAACCACATCCTAGGCGTCTTCTTTGACCAGGCGTTGCGGACGCCTGCTAGGTCTTAAAACACCTGGATAGCAATCTCAGTCGATGACGTGGCACCCCATCCATTGGTTAATGCATGCCATGTCTGGGCAGTGGAACGCAACACCTATGTTATTGCCGCGTTCAAAACAGCCGAGAACTCTGGACTTCAGTGCATTCAAGACTACTGCAATTTATGTATAAACAAGATTTTTTAAAACATCTGCATATCTGGCATGGAATCCCACAACATAGACAAAGTGAACCAGAACCCACAACTTCTCACCATTTTATTTATTTACAGAAGACAATCTCAAAAAGTTAAATATTAAAAATGTGGCAGTATTACAAAACTACTCTTGGGAAAAGGAGAATACATTTGATCCTGTTGAAGCATACATATTTTAGGTTACTAGCAAATTTTTTAAAAAGTTGCCAAAATGAGAGTACACCTTTACCGCTGATAATGGCATTAAGTGAATCACAGCAAATAGTCAATCTTAGTTGTGGGAGAACAGTCCAGGCCTTCAGAAATTACAAGTCTTGACAGAGTCACATGTGTTGTATAATTCAAAATGATGTATCTAGCGTAATCATTATAAATCTAGATATAGGCTTGCATTTCCTGATTGGCTCCTAAAACAGCTTGTGGTATGGTTGGTCGTTGTAATGTAATACCAAAGCATGATGGCCCCATCATTACATAGTCATCTGGCCTGTCCATGTAGGCTACAGTAATAGAAATGGGAAAAGTGAAGGGATGTAAAAAGTTCTGAGGCCAACACTCAACATCTGCTCTACCTTACAAGTAAACATCATGAGCAGTCCTCTAGAACCATCTCTTAATTACATCCTTACTGATTTATTGTAACTGAGGGTATACCCTGGGGGAAAAAAATAACACGTAGTTTAAAAAAAGGACTGACGGACCAAAATGTCATGTTGAGTTGGACTGATGCGCTGTAGATTCCTAAGTTTTCCTACAGCATCCATGAAACTCAAACGTACTCCTTGCTGCTACTGGGGGGACGAGTGGAGGCGATGGGGTATTTGACCTTAGGTTTGCCCTTGGGGCAGGTTGCTGCAAGCATGGCACCACCAATTATGTCCAGGAATGCTCCAGCCCAGGCAATGAAGATGGCTGAACCAAACTCATACCTAGAAGATGAGGGTTTGTGTTGGCAACAGTATCTGTACAATGACATGCATAACAGAAAAATGGAAAGCAACTTCCAGCATTCAACACCATGAAGACAGTGAATTAAAGACTCCAGGTGATAAGAGGGGCACTAAAGGGAAGTTAACCAAAGAGAGATTCAGTAGTACTTACTTGGAGTTAACAGGGGCGAATGGGTTGTAGAACTCCTTGATGATGTTGTTAGCATACCACGAGCAGGCGATAGTTGCACACAGAGCTATGGAGGGGAATGAAATGTTAGCGGTTAAACCATCAGAGTATACAGAGAATCAAGAGCCAATTTCAAGGTAACTCACATCCAATCAGCAGGACGATGCCACCGGTCATGGCGATGCGAGACTTCTTGTTTTTGTCATCTCCCCCACAGTTTGTGCACTTCATTCCCATGGTGGCCACACCCAGTCCAGCCACGGTCACAATGATGCCCACAATCATCAGGGCACGCGTTGCCTGGAGTGCAGCTGGAGAGTTGGGGGAGGACAGGGTTAATACACCAGGATATCTCTGGGTGGCAAACAAATAATATATGGTGCATTACATGGCCCTCCTGTTTTTCTCCCCAACTGAGATAAGTTAGTTTGATAGGGGAAGTCAATATGGATGGTTGAGTGAATAAATAACCATTGACAAATGTTTGATTTATCCAACCAAATAATATGAATTAGCCACAAGTTTCAGTTACAGGAATTAAGTTTAACCCAATTAGGTGTTTAGCTTTCATATCCAGGTTATTGAAACCTGAGAGCAGTGTAGCCACAAACAATACATGCAAACTAAACACTGATATTCTCCATCTTTGCCTCAACCACTCCCTCCCCCAATGCACCTCTAGTCAGGTGTAACAGAAACCGGCTTCAACCGGAAACCCCCATGAGGGTGAAGTGTGCGCCACCCCTCCCCCTCGGGCTCAGTTGGCAAGTCAGGAACCAGTTAGACCAGTCATGAGACAGACGGGGAGTTGGGTTTCACTATGAGAGACTCTCACTATTGGCTAGCTAGACCCTCCCACAGCAAGTAGATCTCGCTTTAGGTTACAAGTGACATTCATGAGATCCCAAATCAAAATGGCTGTTTCGACAGTAAAATGATTTAATATGGCCTAATAAGACCCACATACGAGCCAGGAAGCATTTAGACAACATACCGACACCTGAAACTATGCATTTCTGAAAAGCGCCAGTTCCACAGATTGCAATTGGCATAAGAAAAACAGTACACCGCAATCATTGCTTACCTGGAACGCATGAAGAAATTTAAATAAGCATTTGGCACAAACTAATGAATTTATACAGTTCCTCATATATGGTAATTCTCCACCTTCCTGCTATCAGCGCAATGCAATTGACATCAAGCTATTTATTTACTTGTTACATTGACCACTGGTCTTGATTACAATGCCTTTATCAGACATGGCTTGTGTTCATGTTTGCAGATATGATAAAGCATACAAGCAAAAGAGTATAAGAGATAAAGCTATATCGTTTTATAGACTCCTTATCAAAATAGTTGATACACAAGTCAAACAGTGGTTTTACAGCCACTAAAACTACCATGCAGTCAGGGAGCTCAAGCAGCTCAGTAAAGTCTATGCTCTCAATGTCTGAGAGCATAGTCTTTTAAAGGTGCACTTTTGCCGAAGTGTGAAAATATGAATGGATGGCACTCACCCAGCAAGCCACACTTAACTCCACATCTAGACACCGCAATGTGTCTGCTGATTAAGACCAGAGTTTCTTAAACACCATGCTTCTACATCGCTTGCTCCTCGGGGTTTTAGACTGGCTTTCTATAGAAGCACTTTGACAACGGCTGATATAAAAGGGCTTTATAAAATACATTTGATAGAGTAGGATGTAGTGGACAGAAGTCGCTACTTAAACTACTTGTTGAGATACAGGATCAAGCAATTTTATCAGTTGGCAGGGAGTGTAGTCAGAGGCTAACGTTTTGGGCCATGCCTACATTTATGCAATGTCATGATTTAGTGTGTTGGTTTAAGCGAATATTGTACTCTAATAACACCAGTGGGGTAGGAAGCTAAACAGGAAAATATCGCCGCGAGCCAGTTTTATTCAGTAATAGGCTAGATGAGGAATGTATCTGTGCCTCTTGCTGACTGTGCACGCAGACTGTCACACCTGTGAGTCCAGTCAATGGCGTGTTGACTAAACAGAGCAGAGATCAAGGCTTGGTTTACCCCCATGCCAACAACTCGTCCCCCCCTCGATACTGCCTGCAGCTAGCTAATAAGGGTTTTTCCGATAGGCGGATGAGGGCATGGAACAGGACAATGGCTGTCTGGGTAACCATTACCCTATTGGTAACTGCGCAACACCGCTATGTCCACGAACCAACGTGAATACAAAGCATTCCTCCAGTAGCCTGTGTTTGGTTATATCCCCTGATATCGTGAACCGATGGTGAGATATGAAATAGGAGTAGCCCCATATAATGGGCAAAGAAAAATGTTGGATAGAGTCCATAGGGGCTAAGTTACTGAATATCAAAAGGATAACGAAGCAACCAAAAATGTACATAGAAGATGGACACTAAGTAGGAGTCGTAAATCGCACACAAGGTGTGGCAGTTCCATAGAACATTCAGGTTTTCAATAAGACACGGCGCATGCGTCATCTATAGCAGGGGCGCGCGTTAATTCCCTCGCCTAGCAAATTCAAACAGCACGTTCTCAACATTAACTTTTGACATTGTACTCATTCCACTAATAGTTTCATACTGGAAAATGAAACTAATTTTATATATAAACAAATTCATTAGCCTACTTACAGTCAAGTTGCAGAATTGAGTCATAGACTTTGCATTGGATCTGGCCGGTACTCTGAAATGCACAAGACATCCATAATCCCTGGTACATAGACACCGCTGTGATGATGTTGTCCCCGACATAGGCGGACATTTTCCACTGCGGAAGGATTGTGCCGACAATTAACCCGATCAGACCCAGTAGCGACAGGGCAAACCCCAAAATCTGGAGTCCCGAGTTGGCCATTTCAACTCCTTGAAGCAAACCGAGTTTTAGGAATGTCACTGACCTTGAATAATCTGTGTAGTACAATAAAGACAACAAATAGTTTGACTGGCACGAAGAGGAAATTACTGTCCACCTGTTTGAGAAAAGCAGCCCTTCACGCGTTCACACAATTAATGTCTTCAAAAAGAGCTCTTTTGTAAAATTGTTTTAGAAAGTAGCGACTGCTTTCTGCAAACTATAAAAACAACTTGTCAGCTTCACCTCTAAAACGCAAACTGTAGAATTTCTCAGCACCTGTTGTCAAGCCGCACCTTGATTATTATAATGAGGGTCGGTCGGGGACGAGCGTTTTTAAGGTCTCTTCCTCACAAGGGGCGGGAACGCGCACAGTTTCGAGTCATTCACCTTCGATAGGTTTCATGATGTCACCGTTTCTGTCGCAGTATAATGAAACCAAACCGTTCAACTTCAATAATTTCCCGAATGTGATGCTGTGACTAATCGTTCACAAATTATTTGTTGAAGTTTAAAATTGTAAAAAAAAAAAAGAAGAAGAAAATCCCCTAAATCAAGGGCCGATCTCTTGTGCTCAGGCATAGGGACCTATTCCAGGTGTTCAGTTTATTTTTCTAGGGGATAGACCAGCTATGACATTAGCAGATATAATTAAGTATATAAAATAACATTACTTACATCATGTATAATCAACTTTTTTATTTATATTTTTTATAATGTTTTATTATGTCCCTACCCCGCTTTCCACGTCTGCCTTCTTCACCTGCCCAGTCATGTGAAATCCAAAGATCAAGGCCTAACACATTTATTTAAATTGACTGATTTCCTTATATGAATTGTAACTCAGTAAAATATTTTTAATTGTTGTATGTTACGTTTATATTTTTGTTCAGTATATATATATATATATATATATATATATATATATATATATATATATATATATATATATATATATATATATATATATTTTATTTTTATGTTTTCCACCAAGTCCTCTGACCAGGGGAAAGGAGGGTTAGGGGCAGAATAAAAAAATATATATTTAAAAAATGGATTAGAATGAGATCAACTATTGATTTAGGGAGAAAATATACAAACAAGTCTATTTCCTAATTGCGTTGGACTCCAAGTGTATTTGCCAATCAACCAATCACTCCAATCTTTGTTCCAACCCTCAGATGTCCTCAGACATACTGACTCAACTCCAGCCACTTTAATAATGGAAAAGGTGATGTAAAAATGTATCACTAGCCACTTTAAACAATGCCACTTAATATAATGTTTACATACCCTACATTACTCATCTCATATGTATATACTGTACTCTATATCATCTACTGCATTTTGCCATCTTTATGTAATACATGTATGTCATGGGATTTTTATGAATAATGACTAAATGATGTATACATTTAACTTAGAACTATAACTAAACAGAATACTACTATGTTACTGTATGAATGTATGAATATTATTATAATCATAATACTGAATATAATGTCTGTAGATTTAGTCAAGAATTAGAACAAGGACTTTCTGTTCCTTGTTAGAAATGAATGGAGCTATCGTCAGACCGGCTGTAATACTGTGTTCCTCACAAAACATTCTGTCCCTACCCAGGGAGGGGAGAGACCTTGGGCTAGTAGTAGATTGTTTAACAGGTGGCAGACAATGTGGGAAGGCTTGTGAACTATATTGCCATTGTATCTGAGAGGAGGAGAGACATTTATGATGAAATGTGAGGTATATAAACTAATGTACATGTTATTATGACCAGAGCTCTCGGAAAATAAACGCTACTGATTCATTTTGAAACTGGTCTCTGTCCATTATATGCAAATAAGTATCTTACAAATTCTTAGAAATGGACAGAGTGTTTTAATTGAATTGGTGAATGAACATATAGGAGTTAAATTCCTCTAACAATGTATCACTAGCCACTTTAAACAATGCCACTTTTATATGTTTACATACCCTACATGTACTCTATATCATCTACTGCATCTTGCCTATGCCGTTCTGTACCATCACTCATTCATATATTTTTACGAACATATTCTTCATCCCGTTACACTTGTGTGTATAAGGTAGTTGTTGTGAAATTGTTAGGTTAGATTACTTGTTGGTTATTACTGCATTGTCGGAACTAGAAGCACAAGCATTTCACTACACTCACATTAGCATCTGCTAACCATGTGTATGTGACAAATACAATTTGATTTGATTTGAGACTATCCAAGGTTTACCGTGAAAATCATCCCAGGCTTACTGTGAAAAATCAAATCAAAGTTTACTTCTCACATGTACAGGATACAACAGGTGTAGAACCATCCAGCGAAATGATTATTTACGAGCTCTTTTTCAACAATGCAATCTTCAATAACTAGGTCAAATACCTTTTTTTAAAACAAAATTTCAACATATCTAAGACTAACAAACATGAGAAGGTAGGCTATACACAAGATCATTACCATCATATCAATGTGCAGGGATGCAGTCAGGGGTACAGCAGTGGAAAGTAGATGGTAAATGCAACCCAGTGAGTACTGTCCTACACCGATGTCCATGGATGTTGAAATGATGTTTAAATTTGGTCCGTCCATAGACATCTATGACAGGTTCAAATTTGATTAGTCCGGACTGGCCCAAACATAAACGTCTATGATCGGTTCAGATTTGATCCGGTCTGGATCGTCTTTGATTTCAACGTCCACAGATGTCTGGTCCGACCGGTCTCTATTTGGCCCAACATAGACATCTTTGATTGGTTTAGACTTGGTCCGGTCTGGAAAGGCCTTGATTTGGCCCAATCATAGATGTCTGTCTTTCACAAGTTTGGACAGCATAGTAGAGCACAGCAGAGTAAAGTACAGTGTAATGTACTATATTGTACTCTACTGTGCTTTACTGTACTTTAATGTACATTACTGTACTGTTATCTAGTGTACTGAAATCTAGTCCACCCTACTGAACTAAACTCTACTCTAATCTACTGTACTGAACTCTACTGTGCTCTACTGTACTGTACCGTGCTATACTGTAATGTGCTGTCCAAACTTGTAAACCATAGATGTCTATGATTGGTTCAGATTTGGTCCGGACCGACCAAATTTGGTCTTGTTTGGGGGGTGGAGCTCATTCAAATAATACCTAGCATGCTTTACAAGCATTCCTTTTTACATTTATATTTTGGGCTTTTAGCACACACTGTTATCCAGAGTGACTTACAGTCAGTGCATTCAACTAAGGTAGATAACCACATATCACAGTCATAGCAATACATAATTTTCTGTAACTGTTACTGTACAGTACCCTAGTACTTTACTGTACTTTACTGTACTTTACTGTACGTTACTGTACTGTTCTGTATTCTTCTCCACTCTACTGAACTAACTCTACTGTATTCTAGTGTACTTATCCAGATTATCTTACAGTCAGTGCATTCAACTAACGTAGATAACCACATATCACAGTCACAGCAAGAAATACATTTCTGTAACCGTCACAGTACTGTACCCTACTGTACTTTACTGTACTTTACTGTACTGTTCTGTATTTTGCTCCACTCTACTGAACTAAACTCTACTTTATTCTACTCCACTCTACTGAACTAAACTCTACTGTACTGTATTGTACTGTCCTGTACTCTATTGTATGAACTAACTCTACTGTTTTCTACTGTACTGTATTGTACTGTACTGTACTCTATTGTATGAACTAACTCTACTGTTTTCTACTGTACTGTGCTGTACTGTACTGTGCTGTCCAAACTTGTAAAACACAGATGTCTATGATTGGTTTAGATTTAGTCCTGCCCGGTCCAGACCAACTCTGGGGGGCAGAGCTCATTAGAGTAATACAGGGGCATGCTTTCTATTTAAATGTAAATTTTGGGCTTTTACCAGAGGCTCTTATCCAGAGCAACTTAGGGTGGCTGCTGTAAACTAGATAAACAGCCACATATTGCAGCCATAGCAAGAAAAACTGTTCTGTTACCGTTACTGAGAAGGCGGCATGTAGCCTATCAAGTAGAGCGTTGGCTTTGGTTGCTGGTTTCGAATAGCTCAGCTGACAAGGTAAAAAAAGCAGCCAATGTGCTTTTGAGCAAGGAATCTATTAACAGGGATTTCTTAATGTGATTACAAATATGAAGTAACTGTAATCAGCCTGGATTAGGAAAAAAATGGCAATCGATTGCAGTTACATTCTTAAAAACAGCTGATTAAATTTGAGATTACTTCATCGAATATCAAGAAGAACAACTTCTAAAACTTTGTCTGCATTGTTGTCATTTACCAAACCCTCAAGACTTCTCACATGCTCTCAAATATGCTATTTTTCTGTTGATCGCCCATCAAGGGTGGATGGCTTCTTTTGTATTCAAACTGGTTGAATGAATAGGCAACACTTCCAACTCATTTTCACCTAGCCTTCTGGTCAATCAGACAGTCGTCTGGGCTCCACAGAGTTCCTTCTTGCTGCTTTGATGCAGTGCACTTTCTCTCATAGCAGGAGAGAAAAATGCTTTCTGATTGCTCAATAAAAAACCAAATGTAACTGCGGGAAAAATGCTGTCTTGAAAGAAACCACTGTTACTGTAGAAAAGAAGAGAGTCCCAGCTTTCTGTAGGTCTGGATTGTATTTATCAACTCTTAATATTGAACAACGGCACTCATGTCTGCCATTCAATTTCAAGGTGAGTGCATATGAATAAAATGTACTGACATCAATAACACAGCTAACTTTCAGTAGGCCTAGCTTTAATATTAGGCTATATAAGAGTTAGCGATCAAGCTAACCACTTCCTCAGGTGGTGAATGAGCCCCACATTAATTTATTATATGTGATATTTGTGCCCCGAATGAGGCAGACAAATTATTCTCCATTGAATTCTAAAACCCTATTATGACAGTAAAATAATAGATTGTGGGACTATTGCCTAATTGTCGAACTCAAAAATCATGATAATCACATGTAAATATCTGGAATCATGCATTCCTGCATGGACATGTTAGATTAAACAATGTATTTATTGAATCATACCATGTACACTTCTTAATGAAGCACTTTGAATTACCTTTTTTTTTTTTTTTACATTTTCTGTAACCCTGCAACAACATTTTGGTGTGACCAAATCACCAAATCATGGGCTGGTGCTTCAATTGACAATGTCATAGAGCCATGTGACGCTCACACATAGACTATCCACTGAGTGAACACCTTCCTAATGAGTTACAACCTCTTTTGCCCTCATAACAACCACAATTCTTCAGGCATGGACTTTGCATGGTGTCGAAAGTGTTCCACAGGGATGCTGGCCCATGTTGACTCCAATGCTTCCCACAGTTGTGTCAAGTTGATTGGATGTCCATTGGGTGGTGGACCATTCTTGATGCAAACAAGAAACTGTTGAGCGTGAAAAACCCAGAAGCGTTGCCGTTCTTGACATACTCAAACCGGTGTATCTGGCACCCACTACCATACCCCATTCAAAGGCACCTAAATATTTTGTCTTGCCCATTCACAAATACACAATCCACGTCTCAATTGTCTCAAGGCTTAAAAATGATTCATTAACCTGTCTCTTCTCCTTCATCTACACTGATTTAAGTGGATTTAACAAGTGACATCAGTAAGGGATCAAAGCTTTCACCTGGATTCACCTGGTCAGTCGATGTCATGGAAAGAGCAGGTGTTTCTAATGTTTTGTACACTCAGTGTATATGGCATGTTGACGTTTATTTTCATGAATCTTGACCTGGAGGCAGCACTGAGCGTTTTCCTCTAGATGGGCCAGCTGCAAAGTCAAAATTGGCTAGTAAAAATGTATGAAATCAAAAATAAGCTTTTTGGTATTAATTTAAGGTTAGGGCTAAGCGTAAGGGTTAGCAGTGTTGTTAAGGTTTCAAATCGGATGTTATGACTTTGTGAATGTGCCAACCTGCCTTTATACACTGAACAAAAATGTAAATGCAACATTCAACAGTTTCTAAGATTTTACTGAGTTACCTGTTCATATAAGGAATTCAGTCAATTGAAAAAAAAATGTTAGCCCCTAATCTATGGATTTCACATGACTGGGAATACAGAAATGCATCTGTTGTTCACAGATACCTTCAAAAAAAGGTGTGGCTCAGAAAACCAGTCAGTATCTGGTGTGACCACCTCATGCAACTCGACACATCTCCTTCACATAGAGTTGATCAGGCTGTTGATTGTGGCCTGTGGAATGTTGTCCCATTCCTCTTCAATGGCTGTGTGAAGTTGCTGGATATTGACGGGAACTGGAACATGCTGTCCTACACGTCGATCCAGAGCATCCCAAACACGCTCAATGGGTGATGTGCGGTGAGTATGCAGGCCATGGAAGGACTGGGACATTTTCAGCTTCAAGGAAATGTGTACAGATCCTTAAAACACGGGGCCGTGCATTATCATGCTGAAACATGAGGTGATGGCGGTGGATGAATGGCACAACAATGGGCCTCAGGATCTCGTCCCGGTATCTCTGCATTCAAATCTGCATCAATAAAATGCAATTGTGTTCATTGTCCATAGCTTATTCCTGCCCATACCATAACCCCAACGCCACCATGGGGCACTCTGGGGCAAACCGCTCGCCTACACAACGCCATACACGCTTTCTGCCATCTGCCCGGTACAGTTCAACCTTGAAGAACACACTTTTCCAGCGTGCCATTCGTCATCGAAGGTATTTGCCCACTGAAGTTGTTTATGACGCCGAACTGCACGCAGATGAGCTTCCCTGAGACAGAATCTGACAGTTTGTGCAGAATTTCTTGAGTTGTGCAAACCCAATTTCATCAGCTGGTACATTGGGGGTGGCTGGTGCATTGGTGCGAGAGGCGCATGCGAACGAAATACTTTGCTGACAGGTAGTTCCATGAAGGAGCAGCATTCATAATCAAATATAATGCATTGTGGCACTGCTCCCCCATAGCTCAGGTGGCTGATGCAAAATGCATCATACCAGCTGTATTTCTGCATCTTTAAAGTTATGTATCTTGAAAACTGTATTGCTGACATTTAGGGACTACATCAACAATGGACTAATGAAACATACCAAAAGATAGTTTTGGGGTGGAGTTTGCCTTTAATGATATTCTTGGCCTTTCTTTAACACAGAGTACTGTAAATTTCCTGGAGGGCAGGCAGCATGCCCCCAGTGATGCATTGGGCTGACTGCACCACCCTCTGGAGAGCCATGCGGTTGAGGGCGGTGCAGTTGCCGTACAGGCGGTAATGCAGCTCGAAAGAATGCTCTCAATGGTGCATCTGTAGAAGTTATGGATTACAGGCAACATCCGCACTGAGTTAAAGGCTAGAGCTGCAGCTTTCAAGGAGCGGGACATTATAAGAAATCCCGCTGTGCCTTCAGTCGAACCATCAAACAGGCAAAGCATCAATACAGGTGACGTGACTATCTTTAATGTGATGACTGCAATATATCGAATAATTAGATTTAATTAAATGAATCATGTAACAATTAACTCATTAGGAATTTGGGGCACCATGGGAAAAGTTACCGTTTCCAGAATTAACTCAAGAATATATAGATATCATACCAGTCATCAATTAATCATTTCCTCATATCAGTCTCATTCTGAATGTCGTAGACTCCATAAATCTGCACAAACCCGGGTCTCACTGATCATTCCGTACCACACAAATTGATTTGATTATTTATTTACTAACAAGCTAAATGATAACATAAGATACACACACGGTATAGGTTATTGATTAGAAACTTAATATGATGACAACAGCTCCCTAGCGGACCAACACAATCTGACACATGTTACACAAGATGGCGATTTAAAGAGAGAGAGAATGAGAGAGAAAGAGAAGCAACTCTTGGATACATTTGTAAATTACGCTTAGTTTAGCCCTAATACCCTGCCCCGAACTGCCGCTCTTATGGGTAAAAAGTAACGTATGTATTTACGTGTTGAAGGTCTCCATCGGGTATCTCTGTTGGGTCCAGGCCTTTGTGGGCCGGGTACCGCTTGATGAGAAGGGTTCGACGTCAGGTGTAAGTCTCTGATTGTCCACAAGATGTCACACTGTCCATTATTAGTTGTCTGTTTACTTGCACTCATTCTGGTAGAGTGGTCTGCAGAGGACGGCTAATCAGCCGCATAGATGATCCCAGAGTGGTGATGAAAGCCGTGTAGACAAACAATGATTTGAAGGGAATAACCGGATGGTCCTGCTTAAATGCACCTTTCTTAGATACAGTACTTAGAACAGCTACTCAACAGTAGCATGGATTGTTAAGAGGTTCCTTTATCTTCATGAACTTCGTGTTGCGTTTCAGGATTGTGACTAATCGCAGACCTCAGCTGCAGCTTGTGGCCCTTCTACTCTGATATGTTAATTCTTAACCTCTTGAAGCTAGGTGGCACTATTTTTATGTTTGGAAAAATAACGTTCCAAAAGTAAACAGCCTATTTCTCAGGACCAGATGCTAGAATATGCATATAATTGACAGATTAGGATAGAACATACTCTAAAGTTTACAAAACTCTCAAAATATTGTCTGTGAGTATAACAGAACTGATATTGCAGGTGAAACCCTGAGAGAAATCCAACCAGGAAGTGGCTTCTATTTTGAAAACCCCATGTTCCATAGCCTCCCATTGCTCCATTTAAAGGGATATCAACCAGCTTCCTTTTCCTATCGCTTCCTCAAGGTGTCAACAGTCTTCAGACATAGGCTTTTATTTTGAAGAATGAGCGTGAACGACCACGTTGCTTAAGTGGATAGGTGGGGGCTCTCAGAGTGAGTTGTGCGCAAACGAGAAAGGCGGCCATTGTTACTCCCGGTCCTAGTGAAAAGCCAACTGTCCCGGTTGATATATTATCGAATAGATATTTGAAAAACACCCTGAGGATTGAATATAAAAAACGTCTGACATGTTTCTGTGGGATTTTTGTCTGCCTTTGTAATTACCACTCTTTCCGGTGGATAAAAAAATATCTTTATGGAACAAAAGGAAAATTTGTTGTCTAACTGGGAGTCTTGTGAGTGAAAACATCCGAAGATCATCAAAGGTAAACGATTAATTTGATTGCTTTTCTGATTTTCGTGACCAAGTTACCTGATGCTAAGTGTACTTATTGTTTTGTCGAGCGATCTATAAACTTACACAAACGCTTGTATTGCTTTCGTTGTAAAGCATAATTTCAAAATCTGAGACGACAGGTGGATTAACAAAAGGCTAAGCTGTGTTTTGCAATATTGCACTTGTGATTTCATGAATATGAATATTTTCTAGTAATATTATTTGACTGTGGCGCTATGCTATTCAGCGTTGCTGATGACAATTATCCCGGATCCGGTATGGTTGGTTCGGAGAGGTTAACTCAAATTCTTTATACCCTCGGGTAGAAAGGGGACATCACTCTGGGTTCCCTGGGGCACAGCTAGTTACGAGGCAAGGTATCACAATTTGCTGTGATATTATTAGAAAAATACAATCACAATCTTATTGTCACAAAACATTATCTTTATCCTGGATAATTACCACACAACACAAAGCATGTAAACATGACATACACCGTGTGAAAAATCTTCACGTTACAATGTTTTCGTTATAACGTCTTCATGCAACTTTACAAAATAGACATCCATTTTCCATATTCTATCTCTCATAATTACCAATATAAGGAGGATGAAATATATTGTCCCGGTATCCATTGTTTGACGTTGTAGTTTTGGTCGGTAAACTCTTCAGAAGGCACACAGACATTCCGATCACCCAAACTAGGCCCCAAAAGGTATCGTCTGCTGCCTATGTTTTACGATCAAGTGAGGTGTCATAAAAACCCCACATCCATTCCTCCCCCTACTGTAACCCGATCCTTTGGATCCTCACACTCATGACACAGGACTAAGGTTGAAACCTACTACACCAGCTCTGATGCTCGTCGGGTGTGACAGGGCTTGCAAACTATTATGGACTACAAAGGGAAACCCAGCCATGAGCTGCCCAGTGACGTGAGCCAACCAGACAGGCTAAATGCCTTTTATGTTTGCTTTGAGGCAAGCAAGATTGAAGCAAGCATGAGAACACCAGCTGTTCCAGAACAACTGCATGATCACTCTCTCCGTAGCCGATGTGAGTAAGACCTTTAAACAGATCAACATTCACAAGGCCACGGGTCCAGATGGATTACCAGGACGTGTCCTCAGAGCATGCATGGACCAACTAGCAAGTGTCTTCACTGAGATTTCAACCTTTCACTGACCGAGTCTGTGATACCTACAGTACATGTTTCAAGCAGACCCCCATAGTCCCTGTGCCCAAGAACGCCAAGGTAATCTGCCTAAATGACTACCGCCCTCCTAGAACTCACATGTGCTGGTCACGGCCCACATCAACATAATCATCCCGGAAACCCTAGACCCACTACAATGTGTATACTGCCCCAACAGATCCACGATGACACAATCTCAATTGCACTCTACACTGCCCTTTCCCACCTGGACAAAATTAACACCTATGTGAGAATGTTGTTCATTGACTACAGCTCAGAGTTCAACACCGTAGCGCTCACAAAGCGCATCACTAAGCTAAGGATCCTGCGACTAAACACCTCCCTCTGCAACTGGATCCTGGACTTCCTGACGGGCCACCCCAGGTGGTAAGGGTAGACAAATACACATCTGCCACACTGATCCTCAACAAGACGGCCCCCCTCTGGGGTGCGTGCTTAGTCCCCTCCTGTACTCCCTGTTCACCAATGACTGCATGGCCAAGCACGACTCCAACACTGTCATTAAGTTTGCTGACTACACAATGGTGGTAGGCCTGATCACCAAGACAACAACCTCTCCCTCAACGTGACTACAGGAAATGGAGGGCTGAACATGCCCCCATTCACAATGACGGGGCAGTAGTGCAGAAGGGTGAGAGCTTCAAGTTCTTTGGTGTCCACATCACCAACAAGCAATCATGGTCCATACACAAAAAGGCAGTTGTGAAGAGGTCACGACTATGCCTATTCCTATTCCCCCTCAGGAGACTGAAAAGATTTGGCATTAGTCCTCAGATCCTCAAAAAGTTCTACAGCTGCACCATCGAGAGCATCCTAACTGGTTGCATCACCGCCTGGTATGGCAACTGCTCGGCATCCAACTGTAAGGTGCTACAGAGGGTAGCTTTCTGCCATCCAGGACCTCTATGCTAGGTAGTGACAGAGGAAGACCAAAAAAGTTGTCAAAGACTCCAGCCATCCAAGTCAGCGACATGCATGGAGATGGAGAATTTACAGTGCCTTGCAAAAGTATTCATCCCCCTTGGCGTTTTTCCTATTTTGTTGCATTACAACCTGTAATTTAGATCGATTTTTATTTGAATTTCATGTAATGGACATACACAAATTGTCAAAATTGGTGAAGTGAATTTTTTTTTAAATGACTTGTTTAAAAAAAACTCAGAGAAATAAAAAAAATGGAAAAGTGGTGTGTGCATATGTATTCATCCTCTTTGCTATGAAGCCCCTAAATAAGATCTGATGTAACCAATTACCTTCAGAAGTCACATATTTAGTTAAATAAAGTCCACATGTGTGCAATCTAAGTGTCACATGATCTGTTCTGAAAGGCCCCGAGTCTGCAACACCACTAAACAAGTGGCACCACCAAGCAAGCAGCACCATGAAGACCAAGGATCTCTACAAACAGGTCAGGGTTGGGTTATAGAAAAATATCAGAAACTTTGAACATCCCATGGAGCACCATTAAAAAATGTGAAAGAATATGGCACCACAACAAACCTGCCAAGAGAGGGCTGCCCCCCAAAACTCATGGACCAGTCAAGGGGGGCATTAATCAGAGAGGCAACCAAGAGACCAAAGATAACCTTAAGGAGCTGCAAAGCTCCACAGCGGAGATTGGAGTATCTGTCCATAGGACCACTTTAAGCCGTACACTCCACAGAGCTGGGCTTTATGGAAGAGTGGCCAGAAAAAAAGCCATTGCTTAAAGAAATAAATAATGATAAGTGTTTGCCAAAAGGCATGTGGGGAGACTCCCCAAACACATGGAAGAAGGTACTCTGGTCAGATGAGACTAAAATTGAGCTTTTTGGCCATCAAGGAAAACTCTATGTTTGGTGCAAACCCAACACCTCTCATCACCCCAAGAACCACATCCCCACAGTGAAGCATGGTGGTGGCAGCATCATGCTGTGGGGATGTTTTTCATCGGCAGGGACTGGGAAACTG
Source organism: Oncorhynchus keta (assembly GCF_023373465.1). Classification (NCBI taxonomy): domain Eukaryota; kingdom Metazoa; phylum Chordata; class Actinopteri; order Salmoniformes; family Salmonidae; genus Oncorhynchus; species Oncorhynchus keta. The sequence goes on along the minus strand of NC_068426.1, from coordinate 19,411,875 downwards.
GTCAGAATTGAAGGAATGATGGATGGTGCAAAATAAAGGGAAATTCTTGAGGGAAACCTGTTTCTGTCTTCCAGAGATTTGAGACTGGGGTGGAGGTTCACCTTCAAGGAGGACAATGACCCTAAGCATAGTGCTAAAGAAACACTTGAGTGGTTTAAGGGAAAACATTTAAATGTCTAATTTAAGTTTCCTGGATTTACATTTTGTATGCTACATCTTGTCTATGAGACCAGGCTGGTTATTTGCATTTAAGATTAGGCAATGCCTACAGTTTACTATTGTCAATTACTTTCTGATGTCACTGGCTGAGCTGTTTTGTCATAACAATAGTGGTCTTCACTATAAAGGGTGTTCTGGTTCTCCCTGACTCAGTGGGGCAAGGTGTTTTGTGTCTTCACATTTTCTATACTCATAACATGAGCTTGGTATAGTGTGAGGCAACAAAGAGCTCTTTGTAAAGTCAGAGACCATGGCAGCGACTGCCATCCAAAAGCACAATAATTTAGCAAACACACAGGGGGATACAACTCAATAGCCCTAAAAATGCGCTACCCAAGTCAGGAATCATGAGTCACAGTTTGTTACATTTTTGGAGATTCCCTAGCTTGCAATCACCGCTCTGTGCTCAGCATTGTGTTTGGTGCAGAGGGAGAACAGTGTGGAATAGCAGTGGGAAGTTAGACTATTTTCTACTTCCTGTTCCTCTTTCTTTTCAAAGTGGTGATGAAGGCATTTGGTCTTCCCTTCCTGTGCCTATGCAGAGATGTTTGTCCTTCTGGAAGGACAGACCTTTCTCCCATCTCCACAGAGGAACTGTCAGAGTGACCATTGGGTTCTTGGTCACCCCCCTGATCAAGACCCTTCTCCCCTGATTGCTCAGTTTGACCGGGCGGCCAATTCTAGGAAGAGTGTTGGTGGTTCCAAACTAATTCCATTTAAGGAGGCCACTGTGTTCTTGGGGACCTTCAATGTAGCAGACATTTTTGGTACCCTTCCCCAGATCTGTCTCGACACAATCCTGTCTTGCAGCTCTTTCTGGCAATTCCTTTGAACTCATGGCTTTTGCTCTGACGTGCACAGTCAACTGTGGGACCTTATATAGACAGGTATGTGCCTTTCCAAATCATGTCAATTCAATAGAATTTACCACAGATGGACTCAAATCAAGTTGCAGAAATATCACAAGGATGATCAAAGGAAACAGGATGCACTTGAGCTCAACTTCGAGTCTCGTAGCAAATACATTTGCAAAAATGTCTAAATACCTGTTTTCGCAAATACATTTGCAAAACATTCCAAAATACCTGTCTTTGCTTGACATAACGGGGTATTGTGTTTAGATTACTGAGGAAAAACGTTTATTCAATCCATTTTAGAATAAGGCTGTAACGTAACAAAATGTGGAATAAGTCAAGGGGTCTGAATACTTTGGATGGTGGATAGGGGTACAGATCAGAAGTGATTGAGATCTGAGTGAGCGATAGGTCTACTGTAGTATAGCAGACATGGTCTCTTCCAGGCAGCTGGGAGTAAGGTGTTGTGTTTTAGGTGGGATAGGCACGCAGGCAGAGAGGCTTTAGGATGACAGTTAGCTTTGTATAGGGGAGCATGGGAGGTAATCTGTGATGATTGGAATGACACCCAGGTTTCAGTCAGGTGGAGTCAAAGTTTTGACTGTATTTTACTGTCTCCCTCTCCCTCTCTCTCTCTCTCTCTCTCTCTCTCTCTCTCTTGGTTTTATCATATCACTGAGGAGTATGTTATTTGTGCATAACTTTGTGTGGCATAAAAAATTAAGAAAATGCAAATACATTTACAAGAAACAACTGCAATGTAAACACCAAGACACAGAACAGGCTACTCTCCTCGATATTATCCTCACAAATAATCCTGATAAGTATCAGTCTGGTGTTTTCTGTAATGACCTTAGTGATCACTGTTTTACACCCTGTGTTCGTAATGGCTGTTCAGTGAAACGACCTATCCTGTCATAGACGCTTGCTAAAACTTTAATGAGCAAGCCTTCCTTCACGAACTGCCCTCTGTAAAATGATATAGAACCAGCTTGATCCCCTCTGTCGAAGACGCTTGGACCTTCTTTTTTTGATATTTTCAATGGTATTGTTAACAAACACGCCCCCATAAAGAAAATTAGAATTAATAACAGGTTCAGCTCCTGGTTCGACCATGATCTTGCAGAGTTACTCCACCTCAAGAATTGAATTTGGCGAAAGGCTCGGCACACGCGTACTCAGGCTGACTGGCTTTTTTTCAGGTAAATGAGAAATACAGTGGGGAGAACAAGTATTTGATACACTGCCGATTTTGCAGGTTTTCCTACTTACAAAGCATTTAGAGGTCTGTAATTTTTATCATAGGTACACTTCAACTGTCACATTCTGTTAAAGGTCCCCAATGCACACACATCCCTGGGACACTCCTCTTTTCAGGTTGCTGCAGGTAGCGACTGGAACAAGCTGCAATCAAACACTCAAACTGGACAGTTTTATCTCAATCTCTTCATTGAAAGACTCAATCATGGACACCCTTACTGACAGTTGTGGCTGCTTTGTCTGATGTATTGTTGTCTCTACCTTCTTGCCCTTTGTGCTGTTGTCTGTGCCAAATAATGTTTGGAACATGTTTTGTACTGCTACCATGTTGTGTTGCTACCATGCTGTGTTGTCATGTGTTGCTGTCTTGCTATGTTGTTGTCTTAGGTCACTATTTATGTAGTCTCTCTTGTCATGATGTGTGTTTTGTCCTATATTTATATTGTATTATATTGTATTTATTTTGTATTTTTAATCCCAGCCCCCGTCCCCACAGGAGGCCTTTTGCCTTTTGGTAGGCCGTCATTGTAAATAAGAATTTGTTCTTAACTGGCTTGCCTAGTTAAATAAAGGTTAAATAAAAAAGATGAATAGGGAAAATGATTCATTCTGTGACATGTTTACATACTCAACTGTGGTTTTAAGCACCTGCCATTTCCCCTTTTGCTAGCCTAGTCTCTTACAAAGGGTGTGGTGTTACCAGTCAAACAGGTTTATTCAGTCACGTGAGAGTCACACATTTTGCACTCGTGCTTGTGAAAAATGAAAAGCGTGCCTATAAACATAGAAAGACCACATTCTACATTGTCACCTTACTAAAACCATGATTTGGTCAAACAGTAAAGTTCATTATCCTCATGATTCCTGTAATGAAAGTGTCTGCCCTGACCCTTGTGCCTGTTTCGCTGTGATGAGCGATCCACTCTGTCACCAGCCATTGGGCGACAGGTAGCTTAGTGGTTAGAGCATTGGGATGGTAACCAAAAGGTTGCTGGATTGAATCTCTAAGCTGACATGGTAAAACTCTATCATTCTGCACCATGAGCAAGGCAGTTAACCCACTGTTCCTCAGGCGCAGAAGACGTGGATTTCGATTATAGCAGCCACCTGCACCTCTCTGATTCAGAGGGGTTTGGTTAAATGATGAAGACACATTTCAGTTGAAGGCATTCAGTTGTACAACTGATTAGGTTGTTGTCAGTTTCCCATTGTGAGGGCATAGGCCTGTAGGTCTCATGGGTAGTAGTAGTACATCTGCAATGTTTTTTTTGTTGTTGATTAGATTTACCTTTGGATGAATTCATGGCTACTAGTAGTGGGTAGCTTATTATACTTAGACTTAGCGATCTAGTTCATGGTTTTGAGTTTCTACTTCCCCAGGTGTTTAACCCCAAATTAATTAGCCTATGATATTAGTTAGTCAAAAGTTTGGACACACCTTCTCATTCCAGAGATTTTCTTTATTTTTACTATTTTCTACATTGTAGAATAATAGTGAAGACATCACAACTATGAAATAACACATATGGAATCATTAAACAAATCAAATATATATTTTATATTTGAGATTCTTTATAGTAGCCACCCTTTGCCTTTATGACAGCTTTGCGTACTCATGGAATTCTCTCAATTTATGGCAAGAACAGCTCAAATAAGCAAGGAGAAATTACAGTCCATCATTAATTTAAGACATGAAGGTCAGTCAATCCAGAAAATTTAAAGAACTCGTAAAGTTTCTTCAAGTGCAGTTGCAAGACTATCAAGCACTATGATGAAACTGGCTCTCATTTTCCACAGGAAAGGAAGACCCAGAGTTAAGTAACAGACACATCTCAACATCAACTGTTCAGAGGAGACTGTGTGAATCAGACCTTCAAGGTCAAATTGCTGCAAAGAAACCACTACTTAAAGACACCAATAAGAAGACGAGACTTGCTTGGGCCAAGAAACATGAGCAATGAACATTAGACCGGTGGAAATCTGTCCTTTGGTCTGATGAGTCCAAATGTGAGAATTTTGGTTCCAACCAGCGTGTCTTTGTAAGACACAGAGTACGTGAACGGATCTCCGTGTGTGTTCTTCCCACCATGAAGCATGGAGGAGGTGTGATGGTGTGGGGGTGCTTTGCCTGTGACACTGTCAGTGATTTATTTACAATTCAAGGCGTGCTTAACCACAGCATTCTGCAACGATACGCCATCCCATCTGGTTTGCGCTTAGTGGGATAATGACCGAACACGCCTCCAGGCTGTGTAAGGACTATTTGACCAAGAAGGAGAGTGATGGAGTATTGCATAAGATGACCTGGCCTCCCCAAACACCCGACTTCAACCCAATTGAGATGGTTTTGGATGAGTTGGACCGCAGAGTGAAGGAAAAGCAGCCAACAAGTGCTCAGCATATGTGGGAACTCTTTCAAGACTGTTGGAAACATCTTTCAGGTGAAGCTGGTTGAGAGAATGCCAAGAGTGTGCAAAGCTGTAATCAAAGCAAAGGGTGGCTACTTTGAAGAATCTTAAATATAAAATATATTTTGATTTGTTTAACACTTTTTTGGTTACTACATGATTCCATATGTGTTATTTCATAGTGTTGATGTCTTCACTATTATTCTAAAATGTACAAAATAGTACAAATAAAGAAAAACCCTTTAATGAGTAGATGTGTGTAAAATTTTGACTGGTACTGTATGTAATTAATCTCGATAAAATTTAAAATAAAGGACATTTTAGAGTCCTATTTCGACAGTAAAATATAGAAACTTTAGTCTTTTTTTTGTCAACCCAAAATTCATGTCAGTCACTGGATTAAGTTGCACATCAAAATATATTGTCATACATTCTTACTTGGGACGTGTTAGATGAAACAAAATGTTTCTTAAATACCTCAGTAGTCTATTTATTACATTTAATCGTTGCCTCTAACTGGGGATCATATTTAGGAAGCCCTTTCTCCCACCTGCTTTGTGGGACCTGCTTTGTGGGACCCTTCCTTGGCGGAAGTTGCAGAGGAATCAGGAAGGGCAGCGACGACGCCTGGGAACCCCAAGATTTTTGTTGTTGTTGGGGGGTGGCACATGGAGCTGTCGGTCTCAGCAGCGGAGGTTGCCAGAGCCTGAATGGGAGTCAATGGAGGAGTGCAATGAGGGATACCGGAGAGAAGAGATAGCGAGGAGTATGCTGCAGCGCAGGTGTGCTGAAGAGCAGGTCATCAGTCCGGTGCCATGTGCCAGCTCCTCGCACTCACCCTGAAGAGCCAGAGACCGTCAGGGAGGCGATGGAGAAGTTGGGAGAGAGAGAGAGGAGAGAGATGTGGTGCAGGTGTATTCTGGTCAACATTCAACCTTAAGAGCCTGTCAGCAGTCTGGTGAAGTCTGTGCCAGCTTCACGCATCTTCAGTGCGCCTCCCCAGTCTGGTGCCACCTGTGCCAGCTCCACGCACCAGGCCTCCAGTGCGTCTCTCCAGCCCGGTATGTCTGGTGCCAGCTCCCCGCACCAGCCCTGAAGTGTGTGTCACCAGTCCGGTGCCACCTGTGCCGGCTCCACGCACCAGGCCTCCAGTGCGCCACCCCAGTCCCACTCCTAGGCCGGAGCCTTCCTCTGCGCCGGTGCCCAGTCCAGGCACGGCGTCCAGTCTCGCTCCTTGGCAGGAGCCTTCCTCTGCACCGGTGCCCAGTCCAGGCACGGTGTCCAGTCCCGCTCCATGGACGGAACCTTCCTCTGCGCCGGTGCCCAGTCCGGGGGCGGCGTCCAACCCAGCTCCATGGCCGGATCCGTGGGCGGGGCGGGGGCTACGACCCGTACCGGAGCCGCCTCCGACACTAGTCACCCCACCACGCTCCCCATTTGGTTTCAGGTTTTGCGGCCAGAGTCCGCACCTTTGGGGGTACTGTCACGCCCTGACCTTAGAGAGCCCTCGGATCTCAATGCTGTTTAGGTCAGAGCATGACTAGGGGGGTGTTCTAGACATTTAATTTCTAAATGGCTGGTGTGTATGGTTCCCAATTAGAGGCAGTTGGTAATCATTGTCTCTAATTTTTTAGTTTAGTTTATTTTCTTTTTACAGGGACAGTGCACATTAATCAACGTTTCATTAAAAGTGCCGGTTTTAGCCAGCCGGCTAATTTTCAACCGCAGTCCCTGGGTAGGTTATTAAAAACAATTACAATATAGACAATAGCACCATAGAACAAGCAAGACATAGCAACATAGGACAAGCAAGACATAGCATACAGACAGAGCAACATAGGACAAGCAAGACATAGCATACAGACAGAGCGACATAGAACAAAAAGCAGCAAGACAAAATTCATAAAAGCAACAAAGTGTTTCCACACCTCACAAGCTACAGACAACAGACAACATGGAAAGCGGCAACACACAGCTAGGGACCATGTTCACAAATCTGATTGACCTTTAGCCATGTCTTCAAGCATTTTGTGAAAGTGTGATATGTGGTGCAGTTATGTGTGTCTGATGGCAGTGTATTCCAGACATGGGAAGCTCTCACAGAGAATGCAGATTTACTAAAGGTGCTTTTCCTTAGGGGAACTATACAGTCACCTCTCATGGCAGACCTTGTGGATCTGCTGCCATATGTCTGGGTTTTCTGTTTAACAAAAATATTGAGTGGAGGGGGAGCCAGGCCATTAAGGATCTTGAATACAAGACATGCGTTGGTGTATTGTACAAGATTTTCCCAACTCAAGAGCTCATGCTTTCTAAGGATGTGACAATGATGATGGCTATTGGGCTTCCTATCAAGCACATTGAGAGCCTGTTTGTAGACAGACTGAATAGGTTTTAATGTTGTACAGCAAGCTTGGGCCCAACTAGTCAAGCAGTATGTTAAGTGGGGGAGTATCATTGATTTGAAGTACGGTTTTGCTACCTCTGTAGTCAAACAATTTCGTATAAATCGGAAATTAGCTAGATTGAATTTAGTTATTTGAATGACCTTTTTCACATGCTTTTTAAAAGAGAGGTTGGAATCAAGTATGATGCCAAGGTACTTAAAATCGGATACCACCTGGAGCTTCTCCCCTGACACATAGACATCTGGCTCAGTAGCATCTGTTGCCCTCTTTGTGAAGAACATGCAAACAGTTTTTTTCACATTGAGATGCAAACACGAGTCACTGAGCCACTTTGTAACCTGGACCATTACAGTAGTGAGTTCTTGTGCAGCTTGTTGTTTGCTCTTTGCATGCACATATATCACTGTATCATCTGCATACATTTGAACTTCAGACCCAGTACAGACAGAAGGCAGATCATTAATGTACAGGCTGAACAGGAGGGGCCCCAGTATTGACCCTTGGGGCACGCCCACATCATAGCTACGAGTGGGCGACAGCTCATTGCTCACTCTGACACACTGAGTTCTGCCTTCAAGGTATGATTTCATCCATCTCAAGGCATCAGGGGAAAAGTTGAACTTGGACAATTTTGTGATGAGAATCTCATGGTTAACAGTATCAAAAGCCTTCCTTAGTTCCAGAAACACAGCCCCAACAGCACCCCCTTTGTCCATCTTGGACTTCACATTTTCCAGAAAAAAGCAGGGGATCATATTTTGGAAGCCCTTTCTCCCACCTGCTTTGGTGGATTTTGTGTTTGTGCTTGTTGCACCACTGATGTCACGTTTTCGTTGTTGGTTTATTGTTTTTTGTTTGAAGTTTCACCGCAATAAAGATGTGGAACTCTACACACTCTGCACCTTGGTCCGTCCATTATCACGAGCGTGACATCCTTATAACTGTAAAATACAGTCGTGGCCAAAAGTTTGGAGAATGACACAAATATTAATTTTAATTTTCACAAAGTCTGCTGCCTCAGTTTGTATGATGTATAATTTGCATATACTCCAGAATGTTATGAAGAGTGATCATATGAATTGCAATTAATTGCAAAGTCCCTCTTTGCCATGCAAATGAACTGAATCTCCAAAAAACATTTCCACTGCATTTCAACCCTGCCACAAAAGGACCAGCTGACAACATGTCAGTGATTCTCTCGTTAACACAGTGAGTGTTGAAGAGGACAAGGCTGGAGATCACTCTGTCATGCTGATTGAGTTCGAATAACAGACTGGATGCTTCAAAAGGAGGGTGGTGCTTGAAATCATTGTTCTTCCTCTGTCAACCATGGTTACCTGCAAGGAAACACATGCCGTCATCATTGCTTTGCACAAAAAGGGCTTCACAGGCAAGGATATTGCTGCCAGTAAGATTGCACCTTAATCAACCATTTATCGGATCATCAAGAACTTCAAGGAGAGCTGTTCAATTGTTGTGAAGAAGACTTCAAGGCACCCAAGAAAAGCCAGCAAGCACCAGGACTGTCTCCTAAAGTTGATTCAGCTTTGGGATCAGGGCACCACAAGTATAGAGCTGGCTCAGGAATGGCAGCAGGCAGGTGTGAGTGCATCTGCATGCACAGTGAGGTGAAGACTTTTGGAGGATGGCCTGGTGTCAAGGAGGGCAGCAACGAAGCCACTTATCTCCAGGAAAAACATCAGGGACAGACTGGTATTCTGCAAAAGGTACAGGGATTGGACTGCTGAGGTCAGGGTTCAAGTAATTTTCTCTGATGAATCCCCTTTCCGATTGTTTGGGGCATCCAGAAAAAAGCTTGTCCGGAGAAGACAAGGTGAGCGCTACCATCAGTCCTGTGTCATGACAACAGTAAAACATCCTGAGACCATTCATGTGTGGGGTTGCTTCTCAGCCAAGGGAGTTGGCTCACTCACAATGTTGCCTAAGAACACAGCCATGAATAAAGAATGGTGCCAACACATCCTCCGAGAGCAACTTCTCCCAACCATCCAGGAACAGTTTGGTGACGAACAATGCCTTTTCCAGTATGATGGAGCACCTTACCATAAGGCAAAAGTGATAACTAAGTGGCTCGGGGAATAAAACATAAATATTTTGGGTCCATGGCCAGGAAACTCCCCAGACCTTAATCCCATTGAGAACTTATGGTCAATCCTCAAGAGGTGGGTGGACAAACAAAACCCCACAAATTCTGACAAACTCCAAGCATTGATTATGCAAGAAAGGGCTGCCATCAGTCAGGATGTGGCCCAGAAGTTAATTAACAGGATGCCAGGACAGATTGCAGAGGTATTGAAAAAGAAGGGTCAACACTGCAAATATTGACTCTGCATCAACTTCATGTAATTGTCAATAAAAGCCTTTGACACTTATGAAATGCTTGTAATTATACTTCAGTATTCCATAGTAACATCTGACAAAAATGTCGAAAGACATTGAGGCAGCAGACTTTGTTAGAATTCATATTTTTGTAATTCTCAAAACTTTTGGCCACGACTGTACATACTTGTATGTTTAGTGTAAGAGAAAATGTGCATATTTTCGAAAGGTCTCTCTTGATCAAAATGCCTCCATTACTGTGAGCGTCTCAGATTGGCTTCCTGACCTAGTTATTAACTTGCCTTTCATTAATATTGTGTGTCTATGACAAACAGAACGTTTTTTATGTTTCAAATCTATTCATTATTTTAGATGGCTATAATGGCTATAAATCGATCTCTGAATGTGCTACGGTGATGAAACCACTCTCTCATGGTGTGCTATGATGTAACGATTGTAGGCAGTCGCTGTGACATAGGATTCAGCCAGGAGTTGATGGCTATTCAGAAGAGTGAATGAAATGGTAGGAGGGACAACCCAGCTTCAAGGGAGGGAGGGAGGGAGGGAGGGAGTGGAGGGAGGGAGGGGGAGGGAGGGAGGGAGGGAGGGAGGGAGGGGGATATGCTCCGTCTTTTGTAAAACTGCTGCTGTTATCATGTCTCTGAATGCCGAACATCATTACGGTGTCCATGAGCTGTAACCCCCCTCCCCTTTCTCTCTCTCCCTCACTCTTTCCCCTCTGTCAGTCACTCTGGGCTCAACAATAAAGCACATTTACATCCTAATGAGAACATGAGCTGAAATGGGGAGAATGAGACTGGAGAGGAGAGCAGAGCAGAGGAGAAGAGAGGAGATGAGATAAGAGGAGAGGAGACGAGAGCAGAGGAGAGCAGAAGAGATGAGAGGAGTGGAAGAGAGGAGAGCAGAGATGAGAGGTAGAGGAGAGGAGATGAGAGGAGAGGAGAGCAGAGCAGAGGAGATGAGAGGAGAGGAGAGGAAGAGAGATGCGCGGAGGAGAGGAGAGGAGATGAGATGAGCGGAGAGGTACAGTGTATTAGAGAGCGATAAAGGGGAAATGAACAGTGACAAACTTGTCAGGGAAAAACTGTGTCACTGTGTGTGTCTCTGTGTGTGTGTGTGTGTGTGTGTGTGTGTGTGTGTGTGTGTGTGTGTGTGTGTGTGTGTGTGTGTGTGTGTGTGTGTGTGTGTGTGTGTGTGTGTGTGTGTGTGTGTGTGTGTGTGTGTGTGTGTGTGTGTGTGTGTGTGTGTGTGTGTGTGTGTGTGTGTGTGTGAGCGCGTGCGTGTGTGCGTGTGTGTGTGTGTGTGACTCTTATCAACTGTATTCAAGAGGTTTTATTGTCTTCTCAGGAATAGAGCCTTCTCTTTGCTTCTCTCTACATCACCCATTCTGTCACACATCTGTGAGGTTCTGTTGTGATAACATCCTGTAGGTCTGATATCTGATTGGAAGTTATCTCAACAGTAATGCTATTGGTCAACAACTAGGGGTCTCAGATTTATTGTCTCTTTCTCTTTGTTGCTAACCTGAGATACAATGTCTCTTTCTATCTCATAGGCCTTTCATGCCTCTTAATGCATAAGTTTGTCCAATTAAGTTCAACATCTTTAAACCTTGACGGCTGTGATTTACCCAAAGTGTTGGTTTCTGAGGAACCTGATGGTGTGTTTAGAAATCCAGAAGAGGGCAGCAGAAGACAGCAATATAGGAGGCAATCAATCTCATTAAAAGGATGAGCAACTGCAGTATGGACCTCATGGGATGAGTGCTGCATGCTAACCATGTATGTGTGTTAGTGTGTGTGTGTGCATGTGTGTGTGTGTGTGTGTGTGTGTGTGTGTGTGTGTGTGTGTGTGTGTGTGTGTGTGTGTGTGTGTGTGTGTGTGTGTGTGTGTGTGTGTGTGTGTGTGTGTGTGTGTGTGTGTTGTTTGTGTGTGTCCGTGTATGTGTGTGTTACATGGAGAGATAAAACCCATCTGAGACAGAAGGTCTGGGTCTTCAGCCTCAGTGAGTGTACGTCAAGGTCAAGAGATAAGGACTCTGTGAGGGGAGAGGTGGAGATGTGTGTAAACGATTTGAGTGCAAGTGTGTGTGTGTGTGTGTGTGTGTGTGTGTGTGTGTGTGTGTGTGTGTGTGTGTGTGTGTAATGAATGGTTTGTAAGGGAAACCCCAGCTCTGGGTCCAGATGGTTAACGTGATGAGGAAACTCAGCAGCATGCAAGGTGTGTCTCCTGACACCAACGTCCCCCTTCCCCACTCTCCCCTCCTCCAGGGAGGAATTATGAATAATTTATGAATGAATCATTACTTTTAACAGATCGCTTCTCTACAGTGAATACAAAGCCAGTGGTAAGAAAAAACACTACGTATTTATGTCTCAGAGTGTGCTTTTATGAAGATGAAAAGCATGACTTAAAGCCTGAATAGCATGTTTGCCATGGCTTTGCTTTGAAGCTTGTGTGTTATCTGCAGATGAATATTTCTGGTGATGGGTTACCTCAAATATGACCAATGACCATAGCCTCATATTCATATTGAAATGCTTGAATCCATATTCACCACATTAATCTACCATAGCACAGTTTGATTAAACCCGTTGAAACATGGCTTCTGCATTGGGGAAAAAATGTATGCCTATGATCTACCCAACAGTCACCTGGGTAGCTGTCACCAGCAGACCTTGATAGTGGTCAAAAGGTCAGAGGCCATTTTCAGTATTTTTGAAAATCATTGATCATTGACTATTAAAACAAAGAGAGTCACATACTCCATATGTATAACCTCCCAGTAATTCATTGGGTAAAAAAACACCAACATTTCGGCATCACTGTGCCGAAATGTTGGTGTTTCAGGGCATGACTTGAGGTAGTCCATGCCACATGTCTAGAAACATAATTAATGTTTCTCCCACTGCTTCTAATCCATCATCCGGTTACCATAGTTATAGCTGAGAGACGGGGACGTCTCACCATCCCTGGAGTAGCCAAAGAGAAATAATTGCTGCTATTCATCTCTCTGATGTGTTTCTTAATCATCCGCTGGCTTTTGAAATGCAGGCTGATTTATAAAGTTGATCAGCCGGAGATGAGTGTGTGTTTAATTAAAGCCCTGAGGATCATCTCGAACTTTCACCGTTTATTTTTTACCACAACGGATTAGTGCTAATTTACTAATCTCTCACGCATGAAACTCTGAATGATGTTGTGTGTCACAAAACGTTCTCACGATGAATCGTTAACTTAAAAAGTCAGTCACATCCAAAACAGACATGGTTTACCACCCCAAAAAGATACCAGACTAGGACTCAGGGATGACTAACCCTGGAAATCCATTGAATCTCCACCAAGTTAGGTAAACCTGCTTTAAGTTATTTTGCGCCTCTCGTGGAAGGTACTCAAAAAGTCCTTCAAATTTGTGGAGTTGGTGCCTCTCGGGCAGGTATTCCCAAACTGGGGTACGCCCAATGCCGTTGGGGGTACGCCAAATAAAAATGTGAGTCACATTTTCAAACAGTCCTTTGATATTTTTGAACTGGGCTATACATTTGAGGTTTTTTTCTTACCTGAGTAGCCTCGTTTCACCCCCCCCAAATAACATCCAATCACATTAAACATGACTCTCTCACAACTCGATGGAACCTTCACTCTTGCGCGGACATTTAGAAACAAAACATGCCAATTTGAAAAAAAAAAACACCAGACTTTTTTGAGCGAGAATTAAGACGACTTTCGAGTAGTAAGACAACTACAAAAGCAACAGATACCATTAATAAGAAGGGGCTAGAAGACTCTTATATGGTGAGCTACCGAGTGGCTAGGACAGGCAAGCCCCTTACTATTGCGAAGAACTTAATTCATCCTCTAGCGACGGATATGGCTGGGACAATGCTGGGGGAAAAGGCCCAAAAAACTATAGAGACAATGCCTTCATCAAACAACACTGTTTCACGACGCATCAGTGACATGGCAGATGATGTTTTGAAACAATTACTGCTTTGCATACAAGCCAATGAATTATATGCGTTATAGCTGGATGAGTCAACAGACTGTTATGTTTATGGGGATCAATTAAGAAAGACATCCTCTTCTGCAAACAGGAGAGGATATACGTAGTTGAAGTTGGAAGTTTATATAAACTCTAACCAATTACATTTAAACTCAGTTTTTCACAATTCCTGACATTTAATCCTAGAAAAAAATCCCTGTTTTAGGTCAGTTAATATCACCACTTCATTTTAAGAATGTGAAATGTCAGAATAATAATAGAGATAATTATTTATTTCAGCTTTTATATCTTTCATCACATTCCCCGTTGGTCAAAAGTTTACATACACTCAATTAGTATTTGGTAGCATTGCCTTTAAATTGTTTAACTTGGGTCAAAGTGCGCTGGTTATCAAGGGGCAAAATATCGACATGTTTTTTTTAAATTGAGAGATGAGCTTAAATTTTTCTGTACTGACTGATCTGAATGATCTGAATCTAGGATTACAGGGACTCTGCAACTATATTCATTGTGCAGGACAAAATTGAGGCTATGATTAAGAAGTTGTAGCTCTTCTCTGTCTGCATTAACAAGGACAACACACAGGTCTTCTCTGTCTGCATTAACAAGGACAACACACAGGTCTTCTCTGTCTGCATTAACAAGGACAACACACAGGTCTTCTCTGTCTGCATTAACAAGGACAACACACAGGTCTTCTCTGTCTGCATTAACAAGGACAACACACAGGTCTTCTCTGTCTGCATTAACAAGGACAACACACAGGTCTTCTCTGTCTGCATTAACAAGGACAACACACAGGTCTTCTCTGTCTGCATTAACAAGGACAACACACAGGTCTTCTCTGTCTGCATTAACAAGGACAACACACAGGTCTTCTCTGTCTGCATTAACAAGGACAACACACAGGTCTTCTCTGTCTGCATTAACAAGGACAACACACAGGTCTTCTCTGTCTGCATTAACAAGGACAACACACAGGTCTTCTCTGTCTGCATTAACAAGGACAACACACAGGTCTTTACATCATTGTATGATTTGTTGTGTGCAATTGACCTCAAGCTTACGAACAATGTCCAATGTGATATAGCAAAGCACCTGAGGGAGTTGGGTGAGCAATTACACAAGTACTTTCCTGAAACGGATGACACAAACAACTAGATTCGTTATTTCCTTTCATGCCCTGCTTCCAGTCCACTTATCAATATCTGAAAAAGAGAACTTCATCGAAATTTCAACAAGCGGTTCTGTGTAAATTGAATTTAATCAGAAGCCACTGCCAGATTTCTGGATTTGGCTGCGCTCAGAGTATCCTGCTGTGGCACATCGCACTGTTAAGACACTGACGCCCTTTGCAAGCAGGTGCCTATGTGAGAGTGGATTCTCAGCCCTCACTAGAATGAAAACTAAACTAAATACAGGCACAGTTTCACGACTTCCGCCGAAGTTGGTCCCTCTCCTTGTTCGGGCGGCGTTCGGACGTCAACGTCACCGACCTTCTAGCCATCACCAATCCACTTTTAATTTTCCATTGGTTTTGTCTTGTCTTCCATCACACCTGGTTCCAATTCCATCAATTACATGTTGTGTATTTAACCCTTTGTTCCCCCCCATGTCCTTGTCCGTAATTGTTACGTTGTAGTGCTTGTGCAACGGTATGCTGGTGATTACCGGGTTTTGTTTGACCCGTTTCATGTATTGTTCTGTTGATGGTGGTTTTATGTTGATTACACGACACCGTTGTAAATCAGTTTTTGGTCTCCTGCACATGAATTTCTGCCACCAGTACGCACCTCATTACACACAGACTGTGTTTGGAAAATTATTTAAGACTCTCTCCAATACATCCCAACAATGCAGAATTATGTGCATCCTTTCTCATTAACCTGTGCTGAGTTATTCACAATTTTAGATGAACAAATAAGGTTTTATATGTAAGATGGTTAAATAAAGAGCAAAATGATTGATTATTATTATATTATTATTTGTGCCCTGGTTCTACAAGAGCTCTTTGTCAATTCCCACAAGCTGGGTTGTGACAAAAACTCACTCATACTAATGTTTAATAAATATATTGTATAGTGTGTGTGTGTTTCAGGCTTACAATGATGGCAAAAAACAACATTTGAGAGTGCCCTGACCCTGGTGCTAGAGGGGTTACACAGCTGGAGGTGGAATGTTTGAAGGGGTACGAGACTATACAAAGTTTGGGAACCACTGCTCTAGGGCAATACAGGTGGATGTTTGCCATACTTTTTTCTGAAAAATGTGTTTGTTTCATATGATTGTGTTTTGTGTTTGCTTTTCATGTGTTGTGTAATTGATGTGTATATACCGTAGATACAGTGCCTTCTGAAAGTATTCAGACCCTTTGACTTATTCCACATTTAGTTACGTTACAGCCTTATTCTTAAAAAGAAAATCTGCGGTCTACGCACAATACAACATGATGACGAAGCAAAAGCATGTTTATTAAAAATAAAAACAGAAATACCTTATTTACATAATGATTCAGACCCTTGGTATGAGACTCGGAATTGAGCTCAGGTGCATCCTGTTTGCATTGATCATCCTTGAGATGTTTCTACAGCTTGATTGGAGTCCACCTGTGGTAAAATCAATTGATTGGACATGATTTGGACAGTGCAATTACAAGTTGACAGTGCATGTCAGAGCAAAAACCAAACCATGAGCAATATGTCCGTAGAGCTCCGAGACAGGATTGTGTCGAGGCACAGATCTGGGGAAGGGTACCAAAACATTTCTGCAGCGTTGAAGGTCTCTAAGAACACAGTGGGCCGATGCTGGAGACAAGAAGCAAGTACAGGAAGTGAACATTTACTGGAAAACGGACATCAAACCAAAACAATAACAACGTCTGGACAGGGTGAGAAAAAAACATAATGACAATAATGCAGTGAACCAACTGAGGAACAGACAGATAAAGAAGGGCAATCACCAAAGTAATGGAGTCCAGGTGAGTCCAATATTGCGCAGCTGCGCAAAATGGTGGTGACAGGTGTGCGTATTGAAGGGCAGCCTGGCGCCCTCGAGCACCAGAGAGGGGGAGCGGGAGCAGGTGTGACAAGTGGCCTCCGTCATTCTTAAACGGAAGAAGTTTGGAACCACCAGGACTCTTCCTAGAGCTGGCCGCCCAACCAAACTGAGCAATCGGGGGAGAAGGACCTTGGTTAGGGAGGTGACCAAGGACCCAATGGTCACTCTGACAGAGCTCCAGAGTTCCTCTGTGGAGATGGGGGAACCTTCCAGAAGGACAACCATCTCTGCAGCTCTCCACCTATCAGGCCTTTATGGTAGAGTGGCCAGACAGAAGCCACTCCTCAGTAAAAGGCACATAACAGCCTGCTTGGAGTTTGCCAAAAAGGCACCTAAGACTCTTAGACCATGAGAAACAAGATAGTCTGGTCTGATGAAACCAAGATTGAACTCTTTGGCCTGAATTCCATGCATCACATCTGGAGGAAACCTGGCACCATCCCTACGGTGAAGCAGGGTGGTGGCAGCATCATGCTGTGGGGATGATCTCAGACGGGGTCGAAGGTTCACCTTCCAACAGGACAACGTCCCTAAGCACACAGCCAAGACTACGCAGGAGTGACTTCCGCACAGATCTCTGATTGTCCTTGAGTGGCCCAGCCAGAGCCCAGACTTGAACCCGATCGAACATCTCTGGAGAGACCATGTGCAGCAACGCTCCTCATCCAACCTGACAGAGCTTGAGAGGATTGTTAGAGAAGAATGGGAGAAACTCCTCAAATACAAAGCATGTATCGTCATACCCAAGAAGACTCAATGCTGTAATCGCTGCCAAAGGTGCTTCAACAAAGTACTGAGTAAATGGTCTGAATACTTATGTGAATGTGATGTTTCAGTTTTTAATTTTTAATAAATATGCAAACATTTCTAAAAACCTGTTTTTGCTTTGTAAATAAGTGCTTTTGATTTGATTTGTATTGTATTGTGTGTAGATTGATGAGGGGAAAAAACAATTTAATCAATTTTAGAATAAAGCTGTAACGTAGCAAAATGTGAAAAAGTAAAGGTGTCTGAATACTTTCTGAAAGCTCTGTATGTATCGTATAATTGTTGTTTATTGATGTGCTCATGCAGAGCTCATCTGATAAAGAAACTGTTGTCAGCACAATTCCCTGCTTAAATAAAGGTTAAATAAAGATAATACATAAAAAATACATGAATGAAGCTGTGTGTGTGTGTGTGTGTGTGTGTGTGTGTGTGTGTGTGTGTGTGTGTGTGTGTGTGTGTGTGTGTGTGTGTGTGTGTGTGTGTGTGTGTGTGTGTGTGTGTGTGTGTGTGTGTGTGTGTGTGTGTGTGTGTGTGTGTGTGTGTGTGTGTGTGTGTGAGAGAGAGAGAGAGAGAGAGAGAGAGAGAGAGAGAGAGAGAGACAACATGAGCTGTTTGTGCAAATGTATTTATGTTTTCAATAATCATTTGAACACTGAAATATAGTTTACATGTTGTCAACAGTCTAAGCCAATCCAATCTGTTTTGTCTATAGGGGATTTAAATTGTGTGTGTGTTTGTGCTTGTATAAGTAATTGTTATTGTGTACATTTAACTGGTTGTGAGTTAAAAATGTCTGTCACTGTGATGTGTGGTGTTTGTGTTTGGGCATGTGGACATTCGTATGTGTGTGTGTATGTGTGTATGTGTGTGTATTTGGGCATGTGGACATTCGTATGTGTTTGTGTATGTGTGTATTTGGGCATGTGGACATTCGTATGTGTGTGTGTGTGTGTGTGTGTGTGTGTGTGTGTGTGTGTGTGTGTGTGTGTGTGTGTGTGTGTGTGTGTGTGTGTGTGTGTGTGTGTGTGTGTGTGTGTGTTTGGGCATGTGGACATTTGTATGTGTGTGTGTGTTCGGGCATGTGGACATTTGTATGTGTGTGTGTTTGGGCATGTGCATGTGTGTGTGTGTGAAAGAGAGAACGAGACACAGCAGGGTTATGTGGCTGAGATGATGGGCCGGCGGAGTTTCCAGGGCTGCCCTGCTCAGTGCTCAGCCAGGAGGAGCTTCTGTCACCTGTCTCTCTCCAATCACCTGTGAGCACCTGCAGCTGTCATTAGCATCTGGAACACACACACACACTCGCGCACCCATACTCTCTCTCTCTCTCTCTCTCACACACACACACACACACACACACACACACACACACACACACACACACACACACACACACACACACACACACACACACACACACACACACACACACACACACACACACACACACACACACACACACTCTCCCATACTCTCTCTCTCTCTCTCTCTCTCTCTCACACACACACACACACACACACACACACACACACACACACACACACACACACACACACACACACACACACACACACACACACACACACACACACACACACACACACACACACACACACACACACACACACACACACACACACACACATATTTGTGTTTTCTTCACCTTGAGGTCTTGAAGTCTCACTGGTCAGCAGTCACACAACTAGTACCTGTAATCACTTAGCTTCAATGTTATGTGTCCACATGCCCAACACAAATATGTCTGTGTGTGTGTGTGTGTGTGTGTGTGTGTGGTGTGTGTGTGTGTGTGTGTTTGGGCATGTGGACATTTGTATGTGTGTGTGTGTGTTCGGGCATGTGGACATTTGTATGTGTGTGTGTTTGGGCATGTGCATGTGTGTGAAAGAGAGAACGAGACACAGCAGGGTTATGTGGCTGAGATGATGGGCCGGCGGAGTTTCCAGGGCTGTCCTGCTCAGTGCTCAGCCAGGAGGAGCTTCTGTCACCTGTCTCTCTCCAATCACCCATACTCTCTATCTCTCTCTCTCTCACTCTCTCACACACACACACACACACACACACACACACACACACACACACACACACACACACACACACACACACACACACACACACACACACACACACACACACACACACACACACACACACACACACACACACACACACACACACACACACACACACACACACACACACACACACAGAGAGACATATTTGTGTTTTCTTCACCTTGAGGTCTTGAAGTCTCACTGGTCAGCAGTCACACAACTAGTACCTGTAATCACTTAGCTTCAAGCTGGAAGTAATGTTGCACGTCACATAACAATAATCACCAAGGGACAATACGTACAACCATACAAATATATCTGTTTGTTTTATTGAATAATATTCTATAGTAAGACATCTCCTCTCAAGTCAGGTGTGAGTTACTATAGAAACACATCTGATGGTAAACATCTCCTCTCGAGTCAGGTGTGAGTTACTATAGAAACACATCCGATGGTAAACATCTCCTCTCGAGTCAGGTGTGAGTTACTATAGAAACACATCTGATGGTAAACATCTCCTCTCGAGTCAGGTGTGAGTTACTATAGAAACACATCTGATGGTAAACATCTCCTCTCGAGTCAGGTGTGAGTTACTATAGAAACACATCCGATGGTAAACATCTCCTCTCGAGTCAGGTGTGAGTTACTATAGAAACACATCTGATGGTAAAACATCTCCTCTCGAGTCAGGTGTGAGTTACTATAGAAACACATCTGATGGTAAACATCTCCTCTCGAGTCAGGTGTGAGTTACTATAGAAACACATCTGATGGTAAACATCTCCTCTCGAGTCAGGTGTGAGTTACTATAGAAACACATCTGATGGTAAAACATCTCCTCTCGAGTCAGGTGTGAGTTACTATAGAAACACAGCTGATGGTAAACATCTCCCATTGAGTCAGGTGTGAGTTACTATAGAAACACATCCGATGGTAAACATCTCCTCTCGAGTCAGGTGTGAGTTACTATAGAAACACATCTGATGGTAAACATCTCCCATTGAGTCAGGTGTGAGTTACTATAGAAACACATCTGATGGTAAACATCTCCTCTCGAGTCAGGTGTGAGTTACTATAGAAACACATCTGATGGTAAACATCTCCCATTGAGTCAGGTGTGAGTTACTATAGAAACACATCTGATGGTAAACATCTTCCATTGAGTCAGGTGTGAGTTACTATAGAAACACATCTGATGGTAAACATCTCCCATTGAGTCAGGTGTGAGTTACTATAGAAACACATCTGATGGTAAACATCTCCCATTGAGTCAGGTGTGAGTTACTATAGAAACACATCTGATGGTAAACATCTCCCATTGAGTCAGGTGTGAGTTACTATAGAAATGAACTCAGGTCTGATGATAAGTATTTCTCCTCCAGTTATGTGTGACATACTATAGAAATGTACACAGGTCTGATAGTAAACATCTCCCCCCGAGTCAGATGTGAGTTACTATAGAAATATACACAGGTCTGATGGTAAACTCAGGGAGAGGGTGAGGAGAGGGGCCTTTGTGTCTCTAGTTACTGAAGAGGATGTGTCATCCCTTATTGTGGGAGTTGGTAAATGGTGGTGCATGCATGTTGTGAAAAAATGATCATGTCAACCTGGACTTGTTGTCCTTATTGCAGACTTCTGGACTGTTTAGTATCCCGTTAGTCCTCCTTGCTGGCTGTTAATCCTTGCTGAAGACTGTTTGTCGTCCTTGCAAGTTGGTTGTCCCCATGGCAGATTGTTAGTCCTCGATGCATTGTTATTACACTCTAGTCTTTTTGTTGTGGCTGCAGAGTTAGTAGATCCATCTCTGCTCTATCACCATGTAAAGTCGCACCTGTGGTCATTGTCCCCTGGGAATGGTGGGAGGGGTCAAAGGAGTCAACCCTTCTTTCATTGGCTCCATCTGTGCCAAGGCCCATCTCATTAATAAGTATGGCTCTTGTTGGAAGACGTCTGTAACTTTTGGAAGACAAGAGGAAAGGATTGAGATCAACCAAGAGCCGAGAGGAGAAAGGAGATGGCGTGGTTAGTTTTTGGAAGACTTGTGTCACCCTAACGCTGAGCCCAGTGGGTGCTGGGACAGTCTGGACATTGCTGGGAATGGTCATAACTGACTGACAGACCAGTCCCTCTAGGATTTCGCAGGGATGTTTTGTGATATTTTTTGCAGGGGGAAATGTTTTATTTTGCTGCAGCAATTCTGATATTCTGCATGGCAATATGCAGTGATTTTGTCCAATTTGTTGTGAAAATGGGTTAACGAGGGAAAAGTTTCTTGGCGTGTAGCTTATTTTTCCTATATTTAACTGTGGCGCTTAATTGAACTCTATGTGGTAAATGTGCAGTGATTGGTTGGAATTGCAAGCCATATGTTTGTACTGCGTATGAGTCTGTTTTATGCGATAATGCAATGATTTTACTCTTTTATGAGGAAATGGTGATGTGATGCAGGGAATTCTTGATTTTGCTAAAAAATTTGCCATGGCGGAATCCGGGAGGGACTGACAGACAGGTGCTGGCTTTAAGAGGACAGATCTATCTGACCCTTTGCATGTTTCCACACACTGTTTTGCTCTGACTACATTTACAGTTTAGTGTTAAACCTCTTGCACCCTGTGTAACTCAATCACACTGTAGGATTCAGTGAGTGCATCATTTAGCATTCTGTGGGAATGATGAACCAGTGTCCTTACCACTTCACCCCACCACAAAACTTTTGTTCACCTACAAAACCACACTGAAGGGAGGATTGGTCTGAGGAAAGCAAAAACCTCCCTCCCTTAAGTCTCAATCAGAAAAAACATGACAAAGCAGAACAAAAGAAAACACAACAAGAAACATTTATCACATTCATTCTTCAAGATATTTTCTGAAAATATATCAACACAAGACCTCACATTTCACAGATATTTTTTTTTACACAGACATAGCTATATAGTAATATTTATATGAAACAATGAGCCAGGAGAGCACCATTCAACGGGTAAGTTTGTTCTAAATCCAATTTGAGTACAGTAGACTGACAGCCCCTATACCTTAAACATCCCTGTTTAATCACAATGGTTAACGTCAAGTCCTTCAGAAGAACCCTATAAGCATTCATTATTATTATTATAACGTTTAGCCACTCTTTTTTTCTTTGTAGTATGAGAGTGGTGTTCCCCTTTTGACCCCAGATTTGATTAGAACCTAAGACCAAGATCCTTCAAACAAATAGAGTGCACTCTAGTGGAGTTCTATAGCAGTGAACTTTGAATAAATTCCCTGGTTTTCCCAACCAGAAACTTGGACGAAAGTGCCCGGAACTTTGCAACCGTAGGCCCCACTGTCTCAGAAAAGGACGGTGAAGTACAGAAAAACCAGGCAGCTCAATGCATGGCCAGATCACACTGGCCAGTGGTAATGGTCCAGTTCTATTGGGCTGTTGGTCTCTAAAGTGTGCCATAAGATGGAAGAATATCTCCCCCACAGCTGTTGTGAAAGAGGCCACTTTGTCCAGTTTACAGGTTGGAATCGGACAACACTGCTCTGAGTTCATTATCAACAAACTTGGTTTGCTCCCCCCTCTGCACCTAAGGGAAATTATTGCTCTCAACGCTAAACTATTGCTCTCCAGCTTGGCTTTTATTGAGTCTATTGATCGTCACTCTCATGCCCTCTTTTTCTATCTTTTCCTCTCTCTTTCTCTCCTTTTTCTCTCTCGCACACAAATACACACATACAGGTAGGTCATTACACTCACTCAGTCACTCTTACACACACCTACATGTACAAACACACACACACACACATAGTGTGCTACAGGGAAGGGTACTGGGCAGTAGACACATAGAACACTAGTTGGGGAGATTGAGCAGGAAATGAAGCGTGATTTCCAAGCACATATGAGAGGGCATGTGTGAACCACATTCTCAATGTCACTACCCCTCACTCCATGGGACCTGCTCTGTCTTAGGCATACACCTCACCAAATATTGATCTGCCTTTCATTCGCCGGGTTGGTTTTAGGGACCACTTGATGGTGGGCGGCAGTCAGCGATTCTACATGTTTGCACTCTGTTTGCAAATTACAGCTGGCAGTCTGTTCAGAGGTGTTTAGTACTCTAAGCTGGCGAACGCGTCCGGTGTTTTTATTTTTGCCTCAACCAGGTAAAGATCTCTCTGGCATACTCTCAATATTAGAATCTAAGAGCCCTGCCTCACATTATATTTCAGAACTATTTAACTTTCTCTGCTTCACATCCAATTTCAGAACTAGTGAACTTTCTCCGTCTCACATTCTATATCAGAACTATTGAACTTTCTCCGTCTCACATTCTATCTCAGAACTAGTGAACTTTCTCCGTCTCACATTCTATATCAGAACTAGTGAACTTTCTCCGTCTCACATTCTATCTCAGAACTAGTGAACTTTCTCCGTCTCACATTCTATATCAGAACTAGTGAACTTTCTCCGTCTCACATTCTATATCAGAACTAGTGAACTTTCTCCGTCTCACATTCTATCTCAGAACTAGTGAACTTTCTCCGTCTCACATTCTATATCAGAACTAGTGAACTTTCTCCGTCTCACATTCTATATCAGAACTATTGAACTTTCTCCGTCTCACATTCTATCTCAGAACTAGTGAACTTTCTCCGTCTCACATTCTATATCAGAACTAGTGAACTTTCTCCGTCTCACATTCTATATCAGAACTAGTGAACTTTCTCTGTCTCACATTCTATCTCAGAACTAGTGAACTTTCTCCGTCTCACATTCTATATCAGAACTAGTGAACTTTCTCCGTCTCACATTCTATATCAGAACTAGTGAACTTTCTCCGTCTCACATTCTATCTCAGAACTAGTGAACTTTCTCCGTCTCACATTCTATATCAGAACTAGTGAACTTTCTCCGTCTCACATTCTATCTCAGAACTAGTGAACTTTCTCCGTCTCACATTCTATCTCAGAACTAGTGAACTTTCTCCGTCTCACATTCTATATCAGAACTAGTGAACTTTCTCCGTCTCACATTCTATATCAGAACTAGTGAACTTTCTCCGTCTCACATTCTATATCAGAACTAGTGAACTTTGTTTGTCTCACATTCTATCTCAGAACTATTGAACTTTGTTTGTTTCACATTCTATCTCAGAACTTTGAACTTTCTCTGTCTCACATTCTATCTCAAAACTATTGAACTTCCTTTGTCTCCCATTCTATCTCTGAAATATTGAACTTCCTTTGTCTCACATTCTATCTCTGAACTATTGAACTTCCTTCGTCTCACATTCTATCTCAGAACTATTGAACTTCCTTTGCCTCACATCAGTGACATGGCAGGAGATGTTTTGAAACAATTACTGCTTCGCATACAAGCCAGTGAATTATATGCGTTACAGCTGGATGAGTGAACAGACGTGGCGGGCCTGGCACAGATCCTGGTATATATCCGTTACATTTATGGGGGGGTCAATTAAACATCCTCTTCTGCAAACCACTGGAAACCAGGACAACAGGAAAGGATATTTTGTAAGTACTGGACAGCTTTGTGACATCAAATGGACATTGGTGATCAAGATGTGTTGTATCTGTACTGATGGCGCAAAAGCCATGACAGGGAGACATAGTGGAGTGGTAACTGCATGCAAGCAGTTGCTCCCGACTCCACTTGAGTATACTGCAGCATCCAGCGAGAGGCTCCTGCTCCCACGGGAATGCCTGACAGCTTGAAAGACGTTTTGAACACTACAGTGAAAATGGTTAACTTTGTTAAGGTCCCTGAACTCTTGTGTATTTTCTGCACCATGCAATGATCTAGGAAGCGACCATGTAATGCTTTTACAGCATACAGAAGTACACTGGTTTATTAAGGCACAAAGGATTGCCACGTTTTTTTAAAAGCTTAAAGTTTTCTATGATGACCGTAATTTTCACTTGTCTGACCTCGTGCATGATGACGAGTTTCTCACACAACTATCCTGTCTGGGTGATGTTTTTTCTCGCCTGAATGATCTGAATCTAGGATTACAGGGACTCTCCACAACTATATTCATTGTGCAGGACAAAATTGAGACTATGATTAAGAAGTTGGAGCTCTTCTCTGTCTGCATTAACAAGGACAACACACAGGTCTTTCCATCGTTGTATGATTTGTTGTGTGCAATTGAACTCAAGCTTACGAACAATGTCAAATGTGATATAGCAAAGCACCTGAGGGAGTTGGGTGAGCAATTACACAAGTACTTTCCTGAAATAGATGACACAAACAACTAGATTCGTTATCCTTTTCATGCCCTGCTTCCAGTCCACTTACTGATATCTGAACAAGAGAACTTCATCGAAATTGCAACAAGCGAAAATTGAATTTAATCAGAAGCCACTGCCAGATTTCTGGATTTGGCTGCGCTCAGAGTATCCTGCTGTGGCACATCGCACTGTTAAGACACTGACGCCCTTTGCAAGCAGGTGCCTATGTGAGAGTGGATTCTCAGCCCTCACTAGCATGAAAACTAAACTAAATACAGGCAGAGTGTGGAAAATGATTTAAGACGGAGTCTCTCTCCAATACAAGACAACATTGTAGAGTCATGTGCGTCCTTTCTCAGTAACCTGTGGTGAGTTATTCACAATTTTAGATGAACACATAAGGTTTTATGTAAGATGGTTAAATAAAGAGCAAAATTATTGATTATTATTATATTATTATTTGTGCCCTGGTCCTAAAAGTGCTCTTTGTCACTTCCCACAAGCGGGTTTGTGACAAAAACTCACACTCATTCTTATGTTTAATAAATGTATCGTATAGTTTGTGTGTTTCAGGCTTACAATGATGGCAAAAAACAACATTTGAGAGTGCGCTGACCCTGGTGCTAGAGGGGTTACACAGCTGGAGGTTGAATGTTTGAAGGGATACAGGACTATACGGGGCGGCAGCGTAGCCTAGTGGTTAGAGCGTTCGACTAGTAACCAGAAGGTTGCAAGTTCAAATTCCCGAGCTGACAAGGTACAAATCTCTCGTTCTGCCCCTGAATAGGCAGTTAACCCACTGTTCCTAGGCCGTCATTGAAAATAAGAATTTGTTTTAACTGACTTACCTAGTAAAACATTTTTTTTTAAGGTTTGGGATCCACTGCTCTAGACCATCTCAGACATACTCTCGTCCTTAATGACATGCAGAAAACATCCGTCTCACAGTCTGTATCATTTGTATCTATTCTCCCTCTCTGTGTGCATTCTTCTGTAATGTTGGTCAACATATTTACAGGCAGTCCACTGCGACTGGCTTTTTCTAAGCAGAATTCTCCAAGAGACCGTGGTATAAGTCTCCACATTGGCTGGATATTAAAGGCGGTCAGTGCAGTGCTGCTCTGTAATATACAATGGCATAATAGCTCACTCTAACAGCATAGTCGCCATGGCAGGAACATGCTACGCTGCTATGTGTTTTTCTGTACATATCCCCATGCCTAGAAAAGCAACCTTCTGTACACTGGGCTGTTCCTGTATATGTTGTGCTGTGCTGTTGTCCACAATTTGTTTTAGATATGATTGCCCATTGATACCTGCAGCACTCTCAGGCCAATAACAATACCGTGACAGTGCTGTGTTTGAAAGGTGGCCATTTGCCCCACAAATGTCACCTCCCCAGAGAAGGACATCACAAAGAGAGCCCTCCCAGTGCCCTATGTCCAGGGTGAAGGACATTTCAGAAGTCACCTCCCACTTAACACGCACACACACGCACACAAACCCATACATGCACACACAGGCTTACACACACAATGCACTCCCAAAATAAACTCACATATTCCCACAAACATCGCTACACTGGGGGAAGAACACAATCACAAACAGCCACGCACACAAAGAAATCCATATTTGCGAGTGGATTCCTCTGTGGTGATTTGATAAGGCTGGTGAGTGGATAAGGAGTGGGACGTCTGTAGAATAGTAAGTAGGTGCTCCAGCTCAGAGCCTCCTCAGGCTTTGATGTCAGCTTTAAACTCGGCTTTATGTCGACAACAGTTGCCAAGCAAAGGATACACTCAACAATCACTGGCATTACCTTTCAGGTGACAGAGAATCTAATCAATTTAACACAGTAGCATTCCTTTAAGTCCAAACCTTAAGAGGTCTCTGAAATACTGTATTTTGGTGCATTATGGTCAACAAAAAAGAGCACCACAAGCTGAGTTAGGGAGGCTGGCAAATAGGGCGATTGTTAAGCAGGCACATTCATAACCACTCACTCAGTAACTATCTCACACACTTGCAAAAAAAAGCTGACTTTCTCTTTTAACACAGCCCATCTCTTAAAGAGACTCAAAACTGTACAAATATTGCAGAGACTAGTTACAACATTTTACATAAATGTAGGTGAATAATTCAAGCAATGATGGCTGTATTCCATAAAACCCCCTAGAAAGAACCTTCAATGAGTTACATCATAATAACATAGCCTCATTTTGGGCCCGGAGGGTATTTAGCTCCATCACTCTCTCACATGCTCAGAGTCAGCCTGCTGAGCACAAACTGAAATCATCTCTGTCAGGCTACTGTTATGTGGGCCAGACATGGCAGTCATGTACAAGTCGGGGCTCTCATAGTATTTTGGACATGGTGCTTTCATGGCTCCAGAAGGGAAAATGACTATTCACTTCAGATAATGGAATACCCTGAAATTTCTGTCTGTGAGATTATTGCAAAGTTACACAGTAGTTGAATCATCATTATCACCATAATCACCGTAACCATTGTAATTATTATTATCATCATCATCCTCATGATTTATTATCATAAACTTCTTCAGTTCCCTCCATTATTACCTTCCTCATTGTGATTGATCGTTAGAGAAAGGAACTTTGAAAGAGGGAGATAGAAAAGGTCATCTTGTAGCCTGTAGATATAACTCTGATCCCAAAAGGGCTTGCTTGACTTGTCTCTTTCAACAGATGATTTGGCTTTTTTGAAATTGATTTGCTGACTGCAGTTCAACAGACAGCCCTGCTACCAAATAGAAATAGATCCCCCCCCCGATGTTGTCCAATAAAACATCATTTTGATGTCCCGCCTCCAGCTGTGAGGTGTGTGATTTGCAGGTGGGCAGATGGTGGAGGCCAGGCATAGTCACACTTTCACCACGGTGATTGCCATTCATTAGAAGAGTCGACTCGAGAGTAGTAATTATGATGACAGGAAGTGATTATTGTTACACACCTCTCTCTCTCTCTCTCTCTCTCTCTCTCTCTCTCTCTCTCTCTCTCTCTCTCTCTCTCTCTCTCTCTCTCCCTCTCTCTCCCTCTCTCACATACACACAGACACAATCACACATCAAAATACAACAATTAGAAATTAAAGCGTGTGCGCGAGTGGAGGTGATTTCTAGAAACTAGAACAGGTGATGGGAAGGCAGTAGATGAATGACAGAGAGATTATACAGGCTGTGCCTTTGGTAGTGAGTGTGCTAGAGGAGAAGGGGTAAAGGTGATTGACAGGGAGGAAAGGTGGTGGTGCTGACTTGGGCCCTAGTCTATCTTCCTCTCTGGTGGCAGGTGAGAGGAATTCCTCCGAGACCCAGACCTGATGGGCTGTTGACACTTCATCATGGTGCAGCCCAGTGCACTTCTGGGGAAAGGGGACCATTCCTCCAGCCAGCCCAAGTGCATGATGGGCGATTAAGTCCCTATTTAGTTCTCAGTGTCACTGCTGCCCCTCCCCCACCATCGGTCCCCTGTGCTACGAGGCATCAGCCTTGGGGGCTTTTTTTTCTTTCCTGCAGTTCTTGATGGAGAAAGTTCTTTCATGCCGTTCTTCTGACGTCTTCACTGTATTCTGGGCAGGGCCTTCTTTCTCTTTCTCTTTCTCTTTCTCTTTCTCTTTCTCTTTCTCTTTCTCTTTCTGTTCGTTGACTAGCTCGTGTAGCGATGGCTCCTTATACATGGCAACTGTGGGGCAGATAAGGGAAACAGTTGAAGTGTCCCAATGGTGAACATAAGCATCTATAATAACTTTACACGTTTCTGATATATCCCTGTTTAGTAAAAAAAATCAGCACATCATGGACAGGAGGGCACGTGACCAACCTTCTATAACTTTAGGCAGGAAGTGTGCAGCACCTTTGGTCTTCTTCACCCGGTTGCCCTTCATGACTTGTCCGTCGCGGTTGATACCGATATACCAGGAGCGGCCCGACTGGCTCTGTCTGTAGAGCATGGAGGAGTACGTCACGTAGTAGTTCTCAAACACACTCTCCTTGAACTTACACTCCGGGGTGAAGTGTTCCTAAAGAGGGAGACAGAGACACACAGAGAGAGAGAGAGAGAGAGAGAGAGAGAGAGAGAGAGAGAGAGGGAGAGACAGAGAGAGACAGAGAGAGACGGAGAGACAGAGAGAGACACACAGAGAGAGAGAGAGAGAGAGAGAGAGAGAGAGAGAGAGAGAGAGACAGCGAGAGACAGCGAGAGACAGAGAGAGACAGAGAGAGACACAGAGAGAGAGAGAGAGAGAGAGAGAGAGAGAGAGAGAGAGAGAGAGAGAGAGAGAGAGAGAGAGAGAGAGAGAGAGAGAGAGAGTGAGAGAGACTGTCACATTAACAAACAATCAAGCAAACTAAAACAAACGTCATGGGAGGAACTGCTATACACATTCAGTCAACACTGAAACACAAACATACATTCATACAAATGTATTGTACGCAATACTGTACGCAAGCACGCACAAGCTCAGTGGAAAACAGATGAATTATGAAAGGTGTGTCTAAAGGGAATCGAAGGGAAAGCTAGGATTCTATGTGTATTCATGTTTCTCTGAAAGCGAGAACATCCTGGTCTTTGGGGAGAAGGGTGTGGAGTGATTTCACTCGTAGTGAACTCAGTTATTGGCTGTTAGCACATATCCCCAGTACCCACACCAGTGCTTAACCCTCCTACCTCTAGCACTAACATAAGGACCATTAAACCCTGCAGAATGTTTCCTGGTGATTGTAACCACTAGCGACAGGTATACATCTCTCTTAGTCACCGTCAGGGTCCTTCCCCTGTCAGAGAGCAAACCCAATCTGCACGATTGATTTAGTGAGAGCAGCAGGGCAGAAACAGCTGACTGGATACTTTCTCTGAGACTTAGGGAGATTGGTGGAGATGGAGGACTCGTCAGGGATGAAGGAGCTCCATGGTCACACATTCACAGATCATCACCTCTCACCTTCAAGGTGCTGTGGCATGCATGTCTGGGAAAGCCAATCACATGCTGTATCTACGAGTGGTACCATAACCTTGCCCGCCCGCCCGCCCTCACCCCTATTCTCTGTCGTACCCCTGGTACCACCCCAGCCCCACCCCTATTCTCTATCGTACCCCCGGTACCACCTCAGCCCCACCCTCTTCTCTATCGTACCCCGGTACCATCTCAGCCCCACCCCTATTCTCTATCGTACCCCAGGTACCACCTCAGCCCCACCCCTATTCTCTATCGTACCCCCGGTACCACCTCAGCCCCACCCCTATTCTCTATCGTACCCCAGGTACCACCTCAGCCCCACCCCTATTCTCTATCGTACCCCCGGTACCACCTCAGCCCCACCCCTATTCTCTATCGTACCCCAGGTACCACCTCAGCCCCACCCCTATTCTCTATCGTACCCCCGGTACCACCTTTTCTGTCGTATCCCCAATACCACCCCAGCTCCAACCCTGTTCTCTATCGTACCTCCAGACCACCGCAGCCCCACCCCTGCTCTCTATCGTACCTGCAGACCACCCCAGCCCCACCCCTGCTCTCTATAGTACCTCCAGACCACCCCAGCCCCACCCCTGCTCTCTATCGTACCTCCAGACCACCCCAGCCCACCCCTGCTCTCTATCGTACCTCCAGACCACCCCAGCCCCACCCCTGCTCTCTATCGTACCTCCAGACCACCCCAGCCCCACCCCTGCTCTCTATCGTACCTCCAGACCACCCCAGCCCCACCCCTGCTCTCTATCGTACCTCCAGACCACCCCAGTCCCACCCCTGCTCTCTATAGTACCTCCAGACCACCCCAGCCCCACCCCTGTTCTCTATCGTACCTCCAGACCACCCCAGCACCACCCCTGCTCTCTATCATACCTCCAGACCACCCCAGCCCCACCCCTGCTCTCTATCATACCTCCAGACCACCCCAGCCCCACCCCTGCTCTCTATCGTACCTCCAGACCACCCCAGCCCCACCCCTGCTCTCTATCGTACCTCCAGACCACCCCAGCCCCACCCCTGCTCTCTATCGTACCTCCAGACCACCCCAGCCCCACCCCTGCTCTCTATCGTACCTCCAGACCACCCCAGTCCCACCCCTGCTCTCTATAGTACCTCCAGACCACCCCAGCCCACCCCTGTTCTCTATCGTACCTCCAGACCACCCCAGCCCCACCCCTGCTCTCTATCATACCTCCAGACCACCCCAGCCCCACCCCTGTTCTCTATCGTACCTCGGTACCATCCCTGCCCTGCTTACCTATAGGTACATTCCACCTCTACATCACATAGTTATTTATAGATCTTCTGACAAGTCTGATATCTTCAGCTGCACTCACACACACCAGAGGAGATCAATAGATGATCTGTTTCATTCATTATTAATCAGGCTGGAGAGAGGCCGGCTCCCCTGGACCTGCAGGGTAATTTTCAATGAGTCTCCAATCACCATAACCCAGGACCCCACCACCGACCTATGTGTCCGCATAACCCAAAACTAAACGTCTGATCATCACCAGGCATTATAACCCATCACTAAGACCTAGATTACCTTCAATTCTGAAATGACCTTCGTTCTCGGAAATGATACCATCAGAAAAACCCACAAGGCGACTTCTGAACATTACCATGTTGATAATCCTTGATGAATTCTGTGGAATGATCCTTGTGATAACCCACTTCCTCATCATGACATCTATCTAGCAGCATTTTGTAGCCAGGCGTCTCCTGAGGATTCCTGGCAAGATGTCAGCAGAGAGGAATTACCCTGATCATAACCGACTGCTAAACCCCTGAACTAATCATCCTGATAACCCCCAACTCAGCTACCATGGCTGCTACAGTATATCTAACTCACACAGCCTAGTTTCTGTAATTACCATACCTTTAATCCATGACTCAGCCTCAAGGTAACCCACTATCTATCTTTGCAGGATGGTAGAGGACTCCCCATGACGTGACCTTCAAACCTCCACTGATTTAGCCTCTACCTTTGAGCCCACCTTAAGAACCAGTTGAGTAAATATGTGTGTGGAACCTGACAGGGAGGGTCACCCTTTTTAAGTGCAGAAGAGGGACATTTTCATTTAAAGATGAGTGCTTGGACAAAAGTATGAAATGGAATAAAAATCTCATCCTTCACTGGTGACTTATTGACTGACTCAGGCGGGTTCCTTCCCCTGCATCTCCAGCCAGAATGAATTCTAATGAAATCCTGCGAGAGAGGTAATATCCAGCGTCCGTGCAGAGAATCCTGAGGATGGGTAGAACCTCTTTATCATGCAAAGCAGTATCCCTACCTTCACCCTCCCCCACTCTCCTCCTCTACCTCCTTCTCCCTCAGCCAGCCCTTGTGTCTGATTACATCTACCTACCTGCTCCAGGACGCTTAACTCCTAACACCACCTAATGCTACGCTGCTCTGCTCTGTTCTCCTGGAACAATAATCAAGCCAAGGACTCAGACCAGGGGCTAGCACACCAGGCAGCTAGCTACAAGCTACACCTAACAGCGTTTACACAACCTTTCAGATCAATTGGTGTTACTGGTACCTCTTCTCCAGCCATGCAGTTGGGTCCATTCATACATGTTCATAGTGTGGGAGTTCTGTCCCACTTTTAATTTGAGGCCTATTTTAACACTGAAAAAGCTGTTTCTAAATGAAGTTAAAACATCAATGTGACATTATTACATACAAAGATATACGCTGACATTTAAAATGATAAATGTAATAAAACAACATACTTTTCTATGGAGTTTTTATGACATGCGCCCCATTAAAAGACCGGTAGCCGCCCGGTAGCCTTCACATGTGTAGCTTGTTGTTTATGTTTGCCAATCAAAGAGTCAAGACAGGCACTGTTATACTGTATGGGATGACACAAAGTTAGCTAGTCTTGGCTGTAGCCAAGTTGCCTTGGCTACTGCATCTCTCCCTCTGCCTGCTCCTCCCATCTCACACACACCGGCCCCTCCGCTGCTGCAGCAATAGAGCGCCAGCCTCTCTCTCTTGCACAGCAGTGCTCATGTTAAAACAGTACCTAAAAAAACATATGTATTTTGAATATCTAGATATCCATCAAAAATGCATGATACTGTTCGAATAGTGACATTTTTCAAATGCCCGTTCCCGAGCTAAAAATGGAGGTACTGTTTCCTTGGCGTAGTCCTCTGTATTGCCACCAGGGGTTGTAGTGACACATTAGGCAGTCCTGCCTGTGTCTGTTGATCACCCCCAGCAGTCCCTTGGTAATCTAGGGCCTTTTACCTTTCCCTGTCTCCTCCATCCTCTGTGACCCGGAAACCGATAATTGGTCGAGTGGTCGAGGAGAGTGTCAATTCGTTAGTAGGTGAACATAAGAGTGTCCTCCTCGATAGCTGTCTTTCATCCTGGATAGTCATGTGTATCTTACCTATGTCTTTCGCGGAAGAGTTTTTAAAACCAGCTTTTGTTTTGTCAGAGGAGAAAAGCATGCATACTTTTAAAAACAATATGCTACTTGTAGTTTTAGCTATAAAATGTTTTTGCACAACTAATTAATGAGCTTTTATCACTTTACACATTTATTTTGGGCTACACCAATGTAAACTTCAATTACCTGATTTCATACAAGCACATTTTCATCCACATTCTCTCTCCTCGCCGGCTCTCCCCGATTACCTTTGACATTTTTCAAAAATAGGAAAGAGAGGACGGAGTAGAGAGGAATCAGGAGTTGAGCAAATCCAATTAAGAAAAGGCCTAGGATATGCTGTGAAATCTGCCTATCTGCAGTAATCCCGCCATGCTTCCATGCTGCTGCATTAACGCTGCAGTAGCAACCCCCTTCAGATCGTAACTTTCACTGACTCTCCTGATGGGTCTTTCCTCTGGCTGTGTGTGTGTGTGTGTGTGTGTGTGTGTGTGTGTGTGTGTGTGTGTGTGTGTGTGTGTGTGTGTGTGTGTGTGTGTGTGTGTGTGTGTGTGTGTGTGAGAGAGAGAGTATGGGTGCGCGAGTGTGTGTGTTTCGAAGTGTGCAGAGGCGGGGGACACCTGCACATGTTGTTGATGCCTTTAGAACCAGGTGCAGATGTTCTGTGACATGGCACATTACATAAGTCAACAAGGCATGGATGCACTTTTAACCCCTAGAGTCGTTTGATGCACCCTTATGTCACACAGTTAAGCCATTTTGAATACTGAATAGCTCCCCGGTCTACACAAGAGGATCTGGACAGGAAAACCGTCACAACAATGTCTGTAAAACCCAAACCATTAGAGCTACAAACGATTATGTCACCACCATCAAAAGATGAGACTATCAGTTGTTTTGTTCCACGACACGCACAAGTTTCAGGGGAGTCATCTGAAGGTAACGGGCTGTAAAAATGGCAGAACATGCATAGGAGGTAAAAAGCCCCACGAATAACGTGACCAAACATCTTCAGTTTTCTTATATCGTTCATATATAGGACAGGCACTTCAAAACCTTCCTTTTGGACTGTCTGTTTTGCCATGTACAAATGTGTTATTCAATGCGTTTCTAAGGGCTATAGCAGTAAAGGCCAATTTTTTAAAATATAAATGCTTTATATACCTACAGGGTCCTAAAATTCAAAACAAAATGGCTAAATTATAAATTTTATGACCGTCTTAAAATAATTATATATGTTAGCTTAGTAGATATTGTGGTCTAAGGGCTTAACCACCACATGGCCCTTCTTTAGTGGTTTATGATGCCACAGCCTGGTATGATGTGTGTGCGACAACTGAGCAGAGTGGGTGGGGTCCTAGGGATGTGTAGTGATGTCTACTGGCTAATCTACTGTACAGCCGTCTCTGGGTTGGTTGACATGTGGAGAATCTGTTGATGTGATTCACATGGGAGGGGAGTGGCAGCTGTGACCACGCATCGACCTCTCATCCCTTTATTCCTCCATTTGTCATCCCCTGCTCAATGTCCCATTTATGGGAGAGAGAAAGCGGAGGGAGATTGAGAGCGGGAGAAAGATAGAGAGATATTGTACTTGTGATGTTTCTGTTTCATAAAAAAGGGTGTACTTCTCTGCATGTGTATTGGGTTTTTAAGTGTTTGTGTGTGTGTGTGTGTGTGTGTGTGTGTGTGTGTGTGTGTGTGTGTGTGTGTGTGTGTGTGTGTGTGTGTGTGTGTGTGTGTGTGTGTGTGTGTGTGTGTGTGTGTGTGTGTGTGTGTGTGTGTGTGTGTGTGTGTGTGTGTGTGTGTGTGTGTTGTGAACAAAGAGCATTGCTGACAAATGTATCAGGGCTGTGGAATTTACCTAAGACTATCACAAAGACTAGAACAATGGCTGTCACTGGTGCTGCAGGCAAGTCTACATCTCTTAGTACTTACTATCTTAGCAGAGAGCCTTGGTGCTGGACTAATGATAAATGAATAGAAAGAAGGAACCCTGCCTGCAGACAGTATTACTTCTAGCTAAGTGCACTTAATTGCCTGGATGGCAACATGTCTCCCTCTGTACCATTCCATTCCATTTCTCTCTACCTCATCTCTTCTTTCTCTATCCCTGCAGTTTTGCCCGATTACTCTTCTCTTCTCTCTCCTGTTCTTTCTCCCCCATTGTGATGGAGATGATGCTATCTGGCTGGCTGTGTTGTCCTGCATCTCAATGCAGCCCTCACAGGTGACGAATGGACTACACAGCCATTTATCAGGAAAGGTCTCTCTCTCGCTCTCTCTCCGAATTTCCTTCTCTCTCTCTCTCTCTCTCTCTCTCTCTCTCTCTCTCTCTCTCTCTCTCTCTCTCTCTCTCTCTCTCTCTCTCTCTCTCTCTCTCTCTCTCTCTCTCTCTCTATCTATCTATCTCTCTCTCCACCTTTCCTTCTCCCTCCCTCTATCTCTCTATCACGCACACACACACACAAACAAACGTCCAAATGCCCGAACACGAACACCACATAACACAGTGATTTATATTTACAAACACAATAACAATTACTCATACAAGCACAAACCATACACAAGCACTATTAACCAACACACACAACAACCACTACACAAATACACAAAAGCACTGAGTGTATAAAACATTAAGAACACATTTATTTACATTTTTAATTTTTTTATTGAATATCCAAAACATAGAAAATACTTGCAGTGAAGCCGCTCAACAAATACATCAGACCAGTCATCTAACAGATTCCCATTCAGAGCGACACACAGAAGCATCCAGGATCAACGCCCTGCTCAGGGGCACATTGAAAGATCTCCCACAAGGCTCCCCCCCAAAAACGGGTATGCGAACCCTCCAATATCCCCCCCACAGTTCCTCATAGCTGTCCTTCAACCATTCAAGACCCATCCCACAGTCACCCCCCACCAATATTATTTTTAAAGAAAAATAAAATAATAAGAAAGATAATTAATTCCATTCCCCACACCCAAGAACCCCCCAATGCACCAACAACCAAGAAAATGAACTCATGAGAAAAAAGAAAAAGACAAAAGAAAACAGAAAACAACAATGCAAAAAAAACAAAGACATCAAAGGACAACTAAAATCATAAGAGCAAGGCCAAGTGTATATATTTGAGTGTATGTCTGGCACTAATTACATGTGTGTGTCCGTGTATGTGTGTATTTGAATGAAAGTGTCTGTATATGCATGTAAAAACACTGCCCCTCAGTGTCATTCAAACATACTTTTTATTTGACTTTAAAAAAAATACTTTATCTTTGACCATCATTCTATCTCCTGCACAGCAACTCCACTCCCACTTGTCTCCAATTCCACATCCCAACCCTCAGATTCCCTCAGCCCATCGCACCTATCTCTGTAGGCCACCCTCTTCGGATTTCTAAACAACACATATCTTTCAACTATGCTGTGATGTTTAACGTGCAATTTCAATCTATTTAATCCAATAGAATCCATAGATTGCGATTTGAAGATAATTGACTGACCCCGTCTCTCCAGATCTCAGTACTATTGCTAGAGTACATTTTCTATCAATGTCATGCATTTTTAGCCCTTCCTGATCCTGAGACAGGCTACCTGAGGGCAATACCAAAATAAATAGTCTCTTTTAAAATTTTACCTTTATTTAACCAGTTAAGAACATATTCTTATTTTCAATGACGGCCTGGGAACAGTGGGTTAACTGCCTGTTCAGGGGCAGAACGACAGATTTGTACCTTGTCAGCTCGGGGGTTTGAACTCGCAACCTTCCGGTTACTAGTCCAACGCTCTAACCACTAGGCTACGCTGTCACCCCAAGCTGTATCCTCGCAACAAAATCTGCAGAGCTTCGATGATTTTATGCCCCAAATATTCAACATATTGTTGGTGGCAAGAATTCTACATAATCATTTTAGCTGAAAAGCACAAAGTCTTGAATCTTGCGTCATTTTATACATCAACTCATACACCCTGTACCATGGAATCGGTACATCAAAAATCTCTTACCAACTATTTTCTAATCTCTATGGCAGTTGTCAACGTACTGGTCCTCAAATGAAACTGGTATACTTTCCAATTTATGCTATTTTTATTCCTCCGTCAGTTTTGATCCTTTATATTGGACAGACAGACCAGTTCCCTACCTCCTCCAGCTGCCACCTGCTATAATCAATTGGTTGTACTCTTGGATTGAGCAGACCTTCCTGTACAATTTTGATAACTCCATAAAAGGCATATCCATTCCAATTTACAATATCATTTAAAAAATGATAAAATACCCATTTCAAACATCTTTCCCATAAATACAGGTATTTTATCAACCAGCACATTTGAGTTCAGCCATAATATTTGTTCTATGTTTTCAGGGGGATGAAATAGAAATTGTAGCCACCTCTGCAATGCTTTTTTTTTTTAAAGAGAGATACTTTGAAAAAAGTATCATTTTCAATTAATCGAAAATGAGACATGGCAATCTGCACAAAGGCAAAAAGGCCATTTTTAAACTATGGATGAGCTTTTCATAGTAATTTACACTTGAGAACCATTTAGAGTTCAAGTCAAACGTTTGAATAAGTGAAGCTTTTAGAGAGAGGTTAGTGCTTTATTATTTAATCATCTCAACCCACCCAATTCATATTCATTACAGTATATAGATAAGCACGCTTTATTTTGTCTGGTTTAGCTTCCCAGATAAAGAAAAATATTTTTTGCTCATATGATTTGAAAAACCAATCATCAGGAGTAGGCAGTGAGTAAATTGAGATATGACTAAGGAGTTAATCAGGGTAATTTCCATAAATAGACAGGTATTTAGACAGGTATTTACCTCTCCATGGTTGCAGGATCTTGTCTATTTTTACAAGTTTTCTATTGAAATTCATTGTGGAGAGCTTATTTATATATTTTGTGATATGAATACCAAGTCAGACCATTTTATAGGTAAACTGCAGGGTAATGTAAAATGTGTATTTTTTAAAGATCCAATACGTAATATTATAAACTTAATCATAATTAGGTTTTAGTCCAGAGAGTCCATAAAAGTTATCAAGATCTTCAATGAGACATTGCAGGGATCTAGCTTGTGGACTTGAGTCATCGGCATACATGGACACCTTTGTTTTTAAGCCTTGGATTTCTAATCCTCTAATGTTGTTTTTGGATCTAATTTTAATAGCTAGCATTTCACTGAACATAAAAAATAGATATGGTGACAGCGGACACCCTTGTTTAACTCCTCTTGAAAATGTAAAACTCCCAGAGAAGTAGCTGTTATTTACTATTTTACACCTGGGGTTGCTATATATTACTTTTACCCATTTTATAAGAGAATCACCAAAATTGGCATTTATAAATAAAATCCAGTCTTACTTTATCAAATGCTTTTTCAAAATCTGTAAATGCCAGGCCTGGCTTCTTAGATGTTTCATGACGTTCTTGTCACGACCGTCGTAAAAAGCGGACCAAAGTGCAGCGCGGTGTGAATGCATCATTTAATAGATGACAAAAAAAGACAAAGTAAACTGTACAAAACCAATAAACAAATAACGACCATGAAGCTATCATAAGCACTGTGCTGACACAAGCAACTAACATAGACAATCACCCACAAACAAACAGTGAAACCCAGGATACCTAAGTATGATTCTCAATCAGAGACAACTAATGACACCTGCCTCTGATTGAGAACCATACTAGGCCGAAACATAGAAATCCCAAAATGATAGAAAAACAAACATAGACTGCCCACTCCAACTCTAAATAATGACAAAACAACAGAAATAAAGGTCAGAACGTGACAGTTATATTATTTCTAGAAGTTGTTGTATATTATCTCCAATGTATCGTCCATGTTAAAAAACACCCTTTCGCAGTATAATTTTCATCAACATCCGCTGAATTGCAGAGCGCCCAATTCAAATTAAATTACAAAAAATATTTAATTTTCATAAAATCACAAGTGCAATACACCAAAACACAGCTTAGCTTGTTGTTAATCCACCTGGCGTGTCAGATTTAAAAAAAAGAAGCTTTACAGCGAAAGCAAACCAAACGTTTATGTTAGGACAGCTCTCTCAGCAGACAATACATTACAAACAGCTAGCAGCAAAGTAGATTGGTCACGAAAGTCAGAAAAGCAATCAAATTAATCACTTACCTTTGATGATCTTTGGATGTTTGCACTCACAAGACTCCCAGTTACACAATAAATGTTTGTTTTGTTCCATAAACATTATTTTTACATCCAAAAACCTCCATTTGGTTGGCGTGTTTTGTTCAGTCATCCACAGGCTCGCGCAGGTCACGACGGGCAGACAAAGATTCCAAATAGTATCAGTAAAGTTCGTAGAAACATGGCAAACGTTTTTTATAATCAATCCTCAGGTTGTTTTTACAATAAATAATCGATAATATTTCAACCGGACGGTAGCTTTTTCAATAGGAGAGAGAGAGAGAAAAGGTCTGCTCCAAGCTGCTCGCGCATGTGAAAATCTAAGGACACCCAGCTATCCACTCACGCGATGTGATCATTCTCGCTCATTTTTCAGAATAAAAGCCTGAAACTATGTCTAAAGACTGTTTACACCATGTGGAAGCCATAGAGAATCTGGTTGATATCCCTTTAAATGGAGGGAAGGCATGCAATGGAACAGAGAGGTTTCAGAAAACCTGCACTTCCTGGTTGGATTTTCCTCAGGTTTTCGCCTGCAATATCAGTTCTGTTATACTCAATATTTATACTGTTATATTGTTATACTCAATATTTTTGACAGTTTTGGAAACTTTACAGTGTTTTCTATCTATCTGCCAATTATATGCACATTCTAGCTTCTGGGCCTGAGAAATAGGCAGTTTAATTTGGGTACGTTTTTCATCCAAAGATCAAAATACTGCCCCCTAGTCTCAAGAGGTTAATAGCCTCAAAAATATATTCCTCTGTAATTTGGCCTTCGCACTGATCTTTCTGTACATTTCTTAACCTTTCAATTTTTTGTATTATTTCAAAATAATTCCTTACAGTAATCTTCATTCAGTGGGAGAGGATGAGACGGAAAATAGAACATCTATTTGAAATATTTAGCTTCCTCTTTTAAAATATAATTAGTAGAATCATAGATGACACCGTCTTCAGTAATGAGCTTCTGCAAAAAAAAATTGTAAGCGTTTCTGTGTTGGTGATTCAGGAAGGATTTTGTGCCTTTTTCTGCATATTCCACCCTGTTTTCTTTATTTTACATCGTTCTTGAATAAGTTCCTCAAGTTCTTTTTGTTTTTCCACTAACTTATTTTCTATCTCTGTAGTATTGTTTTTATTGCCATCTACCTGTACTATAATGTATTTCCCTTGTTATTCTTGTCTCTTTATCCAGACATTGCTTTTTTATTATTGAATTGAATGACCTCTGAAGGTATTTTTAAAGGTATGCCAAACAATAAGTGGATTTGCTGTTCCTATATTAAACTGGAGAAATTATTATAATAAATATTTTCGAAGAAGTATGGAACATCCTGATTTGGACCACAAATATTAATGAGCCAAATCTCTTTCTCGTCCACTTTCATATTCAAAAAGATACATCTTCCTTGAGAATCATTCCTAACTACTTGCACATTCAGATTGACATTTTTGTTAATTAACACCATCACACATTTTGAGTTCTTTTGTCGATGACAGAAAATTATTTTAACACCCCATTCCTTTTTCCATGCAACTTCATCTTAGGATGTAGTGTGCGTTTCCTGTAAACAGTATACAGTTGAAGTCGGAAGTTTACATACAAATACATAGACCAATACATTGAGGTCAGGGCTTTGTGATGGCCACTCCAATACCTTGACTTCTTGCGTCGAGCCATCCCGGATCCGGGATCGTGAATACAGCCTCAAGCTCATTACCATAACGCAACGTTAACTATTCATGAAAATCGCAAATTAAATGAAATTAATCTATTTGCTCTCAAGCTTAGCCTTTTGTTAACAACACTGTCATCTCAGATTTTCAAAATATGCTTCTCAACCATAGCAAACTAGCATTTAGCATTTAGCGTTTAGCATTAGCATTTAGCATTAGCATTTAGCATTAGCATTAGCAGGCAACATTTTCACAAAAACCAGCAAAAACATTCAATAAATCATTTACCTTTGAAGAACTTCGGATGTTTTCAATGAGGAGACTCTCAGTTAGATAGCAAATGTTCAGTTTTCCTGAAAGATTAGTTGTGCAGGAGAAATCGGTCCGTTTTCTGCGTCATGTTTGGCTACCAAAAAAAAACGAAAATTCATTCATCCAAACGCCAAACTTTCTTCCACATTAACTCCATAATATCGACTGAAACATGGTAAACGTTGTTTAGAATCAATCCTCAAGGTGTTTTTCACATATCTCTTCATGATATATCATTCCTGGAAGTCTCCTCTCTGTCTCAATCATATGGATGAATGCGAGCAGCTCGGAGATTACGCAACAATTTCAACAAAGGACACTGGGCGGACCCCTGGTAAATGTAGTCTCTTATGGCCAATCTTCCAATGATATGCCTACAAATACGTCACAATGCTGCAGACAACTTGGAGAAATGATAGAAAGGGCAGGCTAATTAGTGGCGCTTTCACAGCCATATAAGGAGACAATGGAAAACAGAGCCTCAAAAATCCTGCTCATTTTCTGTTTGAGGTTGCATCTTGGTTTCGCCTGTAAGATCAGTTCTGGGGCACCCACAGATGATATCTTTGCAGTTTTGAAAACGTCAGAGTGTTTTCTTTCCAAAGATGGCAATTATATTCATAGTCGAGCATCTTTTTGTGACAAAATATTGCGCTTAAAACGGGCACGTTTTTTTATCCAATAATGAAATAGCGCCCCCTAGCTTCAACTGGTTAAGCCATTTTGCCACA
The DNA here is from genome assembly GCF_023373465.1 of Oncorhynchus keta. NCBI lineage: Eukaryota > Metazoa > Chordata > Actinopteri > Salmoniformes > Salmonidae > Oncorhynchus > Oncorhynchus keta. Next base: position 19,368,936 of record NC_068426.1, on the reverse strand, counting down.
ACTTTCGAAGTATACTTGGGGTCATATGCATGGGGTCATTGGAAATGGGAAGACCCATTGGCGACCAAGCTTTAACTTCCTGACTGATGTCTTGAGATGTTGCTTCTATATATCCACAAAATGTTCTCTCCTCATGACGCCATCTATTTTGTGAAGTGCACCAGTCCATCCTGCAGCAAAGCACCCCCACAACATGTTGCTGCTTCACGGTTGGGATGGTGTTCTTCGGCTAGCAATCCCACCCCTTTTCCCTCCAAATAAAATGATGGTCATTATGGCCAAACTGTTCTATTTTTGTTTCATCAGACCAGAAGACATTTCTCCAAAAAGTACAATCTTTAATCCCCATGTGCAGTACTATTGTTTGTACAGATGAAGGCGGTACCTTCAGGCATTTGGAAATTTCTCCCAAGGATGAACAAGAGGTCTTGGCGGATTTCTTTTGATTTTCCTATGATGTCAAGCAAAGAGGCACTGAGTTTGAAATACATCCACAGGTACACCTCTAATTGACTCAAATTACGTCAATTAATGATGTCAAAATTATGTCAAATCCTCTGCCAGCTTGCTACCCATGGCCCGTCGTAACCCCAACAAACCTCACTACTCACTGGACCCTTATGATCACTCGGCTAAGCATGCCTCTCCTTAATGTCAATATGCCTTGTCCATTGCTGTTCTGGTGAGTGTTTATTTGCTTATTTCACTGTAGAGCCTCTAGCCCTGCTCATTATAACTTATCCAACCTTTCAGTTCCACCACCCACACATGCGAGGACATCACCTGGTTTCAATTATGTTTCTCTCTCATCATCACTCAATGCCTAGGTTTACCTCCACTGTATTCACATCCTATCGTACCTTTGTCTGTACATTATATCTTGAAGCTATTTTATCGCCCCCAGAAACCTCCTTTTACTCTCTGTTCCAGATGTCCCAGACGACCAATTCTCATAGCTTATCCGTACCCTTTTCCTACTCCTCCTCTGTTCCTCTGGTGATGTAGAGGTGATTCCAGGCCCTGCAGTTCCTAGCTCCACTCCAATTCCCCAGGTGCTCTCTTTTGATGACTTCTGTAACCATAATAGCCTTGGTTTCATGCATGTTAACATTAGAAGCCTCCTCCCTAAGTTTGTTTTATTCACTGCTTCAGCACACTCTGCCAACCCGGATGTCCTAGCCATGTCTGAATCCTGGCTTAGGAAGACCACCAAAAACTCTGAAATCTCCATCCCTAACTACAAAATTTTCAGACAAGATAGAACGGCCAAAGGGGGCGGTGTTGTAATCTACTGCAGAGATATCCTGCAGTATCCTACTATCCAGGACTGTACCCAAACAATTTGAACTTCTACTTTTAAAAATCCTCCTCTCTAAATACAAGTCTCTCATCGTTGCCGCCTGCTATAGACCACCCTCTGCCCCCAGTTGTGCTCTGGACACCATATGTGAACTGATTGCCCCCCATCTATGTTCAGAGCTCGTGCTGCTAGGTGACCTAAACTGGAAAATGCTTAACACACCAGCCATCCTACAATCTAAGCTTGATGCTCTCAATCTCACACAAATTATCAATGAACCTACCAGGTACCACCCCAAAGCCGTAAACATGGGCACCCTCATAGATATCATCCTAACCAACTTGCCATCTAAATACACCTCTGCTGTTTCCAACCAAGATCTCAGCGATCACTGCCTCATTGCCTGCATCCGTAATGGGTCAGTGGTCAAGCGACCTCCAGTCATCACTGTCAAACGCTCCCTGAAACACTTCAGCGAACAGGCCTTTCTAATCAACCTGGCCTGGGTGCCCTGGAAGGATATTGACCTCAGCCCGTCAATAGAGGATGCCTGTTTTTTTTTTAAATGCCATCCTCACCATCTTAAATAAGCATGCACTATTCATGAAATTTAGAACCAGGAACAGATATAGCCCTTGGTTCTCTCCAGACCTGACTGCCCTTAACCAACACAAAAACATCCTATGGTGTTCTGCATTAGAATCGAACAGCCCCCGTGATATGCAACTTTTCAGGGAAGATAGAAACCAATATACACAGGCAGTTAGAAAAGCCAAGGCTAGCTTTTTCAAGCATACATTTGCTTCCTGCAACACAAATTCAAAAAAGTTCTGGGACACCGTAAAGTCCATGGAGAATAAGAACACCTCCTCCCAGCTGCCCACTGCACTGAGGATAGAAAACTCTGTCACCACCAATAACTCAACTATATTTGAGAATTTCAATAACCGTTTTTCTATGGCTGGCCATGCTTTCCACCTGGCTACCCCTACCCCGGTCAACAGCACTGTACCCCCCACAGCAACTCGCCCAAGCCTTCCCCATGTCTCCTTCTCCCAAATCCAGTCAGCTGATGTTCTGAAAGAGCTGCAAAATCTGGACCCCTATAAATCCGTCGGGCTAGACAATCTGGATCCTTTCTTTCTAAAATTATCTGCCGAAATTGTTGCAACCCCTATTACTAGCCTGTTCAACCTCTCTTTCGTGTCGTCTGAGATTCCCAAAGATTGGAAAGCAGCTGCGGTCATCCCCCTCTTTAATGTTGGGGACACTCTTGACCCAAACTGTTACAGACCTACAGTGGGGCAAAAAAGTATTTAGTCAGCCACCAATTGTGCAAGTTCTCCCACTTAAAATGATGAGAGAGGCCTGTCATTTTCATCATAGGTACACTTCAACTATGACAGACAAAATGAGAAGGACAAAAATCCAGAAAATCACATTGTAGGATTTTTTAAGAATTTATTTGAAAATTATGGTGGAAAATAAGTATTCTGTGGACAACTACAAATACCTAGGTGTCTGGTTAGACTGTAAACTCTCCTTTCAGACTCACATCAAACATCTCCAATCCAAAGTTAAATCTATAATTGGTTTCCTATTTCGCAACAAAGCATCCTTCACTCATGCTGCCAAACATACCCTCGTAAAACTGACCATCCTACCAATCCTCGACTTCGGCAATGTCAAAATATATGATATTACAAAATATCCTCCAATACCCTTCTCAATAAATTGATGCAGTCTATCACAGTGCCATCCGTTTTGTCACCAAAGCACCATATACTACCCACCACTGCGACCTGTATGCTCTTGTTGGCTGGCCCTCGCTTCATACTCGTCGCCAAACCCACTGGCTCCAGGTCATCTACAAGACCCTGCTGGGTAAAGTCCCCCCCTATCTCAGCTCGCTGGTCACCATAGCATCACCCACCTGTAGCAGGCACTCCAGCAGGTATATCTCTCTGGTCACCCCCAAAACCAATTCTTACTTTGGCCGCCTCTCCTTCCAGTTCTCTGCTGCCAATGACTGGAACGAACTACAAAAATCTCTGAAACTAGAAACACTTATCTCCCTCTCTACTGCACCTGTACATCTATAATTTTATATATATATATATATATAAAATTACTTTACCACCTTGGACTTTTTTTGCCTTTACCTCTCTCATCTCAACTCATTTGCTCAAATCGTATATAGACTTATTTTCTACTGTATTATTGAATGTATGTTTGTTTTACTCCATATGTAACTCTGTGTTGTTGTATGTGTCGAACTGCTTTGCTTTATCTTGGCCAGGTCGCAATTGTAAATGAGAACTTGTTCTAAACTGGCTTAAATAAAGGTGAAAAAAATGTATTTAAAACAAATTAGCCTATCAGAAGCTTCTAAAGCCATGACATCATTTTCTGGAATTTTCCAAGCTGTTAAAAGGCACAGTCAACTTAGTGTATGTACACTTCTGACCCACTGGAATTGTGATACAGTGAATTATAAGTGAAATAATCTTGCGTAAAAATTACTTGTGTCATGCACAAAGTAGATGTCCTAACCGACTTGCCAAAACTATAGTTTGGTAAAAAGAAATTTGTGGAGTGGTTGAAAAGCGAGTTTTAATGACTCCAACCTAAGTGTATGTAGACTTCCCACTTCAACTGCATGTTATATTCCTTTTCCTTTAGCCACGTAAAGACTGATCTTCTTTTATTATAATCTGCTAAACCGTTACAATTATAACTGGCTATACTTATTTCACCCCCTTACTAGATACTATTCTCAGTCTAAATTGACCATAATTAGTGCTTGTAAAGTTACTGCCATCAGAGGTATTATGATGGTCAAAACTAGAGCTTTCAAACGTCTGATATTTAGGATTGAAGAAATAGTTTCTAGCAATATATGTTTTATTCCCTTGCCTGTTTACCTGTGAGCCAATCCCACAGATGTTTGAACATTGAGACAAGATATTATGTGTGTTGTAAATCTGAGTAAGTTGATGTGTATGATATTGGATGTGATTTAGTGAGACTGTGTACGTTGTCTGTATAAGAGTAAGACTGTAAAGTGTGACGTCCACATAAATAATAACCCCGCCAATTTGCATGGTTAAGTGTCTATGTGTGTAACATGTAGTGTGTATAGCCTTAATATTCATGATGATAATTGTAATCCATATCATATCACAATCATAGTTGATTCATAATTACTTTTAACATAATTAAAAAACACATCCCAGCATTTACATAGCAATTGACGTTTCACATGACCATGAAAGAGACATTGCATTACTCTAGAGACGGCTTCACTACAGTACAAATGTGTCCCGTACAATATGTTATTATTCCCCAATGTCCCTATTCTGATATCGCCCCCTTGCTTGTTATAAACATATAAAAACATGTAGACAAAGACATAGAAAAGATAAACAACCAAGAAACATGTCAAATTATAGAACAGTTCTCGACAATAGAGAAGAGAGGTGAGAGAGGGAGCGAAGAGAAGAGAAAAGAGAGAAAGAGAGTGAGAGAAGAGAGCGAGATCAAGTGTGTATGTGTATGTATTAGTCCGCGACTGAGTATGTGTGTGTTCATATCCACTTCATAGTGTTCAGATATTTTTACAGTTCCAACCTTTTTTTCGTAACCTGAAGTCCCTGTAGAATTTAGTGAAGTCATGATGTTATGGAGCTGTCTCGGAATAGCTGTCCATCTATAAAGAGTTTGTCCACAATGAGAAAGGCACGCTTACCCCTCTCCCTCTGTTGCCTCTGTACAGGATATAGTCTCTTGCGACGTTCATTTATCTCCTGTGGAAATTGGTCAGTGAGCCCGAATTTGGTCCCTTTTAAGCCCCTTCGCCTGCTTTTGATCAGCTCCTTTTGTTGGTGTTGTTCAAATTTTGCGATGATCGGTTGGGGACCCTTGGTCTTGTCGCTCCGAGCTCCAAGTCTGTGTACACAGTGGAAAGCCACCTTGTTTACAGTCTCTAGAGGAAGTTTCAAGGCGGATTGCATGAATTCTCTGATCTCTCCTTCTGGATTATTGGATGCGTCCTCAGGAATCCCAGAAATATTAGATTTTCACACATGCTACGACTTTGTATGTCTAGCAGCGACTCCTTGATCACCCTGTTTTCCCTGAGTAGACAATCCATTTTAGAATCGTGGATTTTTACCTTTGCTGTGAGTGCCTTGTTCTCTCATTGGAACGTGAGAATTTCACTCTCGCTAAACTCCAAACTCCCCCCTCAGCCCTGCTACCTTCTCACACAACTTTTCCAGTGTTGCGTGGATTCCAGCCAGAGCACTAGCCTCTACTTCAATGGTAAGCAAGTCGTCCGTGTCTGTAGATGAATCTGTTTGACATTTTTTTGTTGGGTGAGAGTTCTTTTGTGAGGTAGTCGGATCTTTCCATGATGGAGAATGTTGTTCCTCCGTAGTGTAAAGCTGTTGGTACTCGTCGATTTCCCTCAGGATCTCCCTAGTATCCAGGTTTGCTCTTCACTGCAACCAGTTGTTTTTAAAAAGTTTTTAACAATGCGTCTTTCCAACGACAACGACCGGTGTCTGTAGTACAGCCACCAAGCACTGTTGTTTGGTTGTTTCCTAGCTGAACGCGTTGCGGAATCCACGCGAACACAAGTTTGGTATTCTTATTTAATTTAATCAATAGCGGTTTCGTTTTAATCAAAAATTACAAACCGAGTATTTTTCAGCATACAGTGTTCTGCTGCGCACTCTGATAATGTGTGATTAAGAACACTTACTCTTTCCATGACATAGACAGACCAGGTGAAAGCTATGATCCCTTATTGATGTCACTTGTTAAATCCTCTTCAATCAGTGTAGATGAAGGGGACAGGTTAAAGAAGGATTTTTTAAGCCTTGAGACAATTGAGGCATGGAATGTTGTATGTGTGCCATTCAAAGTGTGAATCTTCAAAACAAAATATTTAAATGCCTTTGAACGGGGTATGGTAGTAGGTGCCAGGAGCACCAGTTTGGGTCAAGAACTGCAACGCTGCAGGGTTTTTCAATAGTTTCCCATGTGTATCAAGAATGGTCCACCACCCAAAGGACATCCAGCCAACTTGACACAACTGTGGGAAGCATTGGAATCAACATGGGCCAGCATCCCTGTGGAATGCTTTCGACACCTTGTAGAGTCCATGCCCTGATGAATTGAGTCTGTTCTGAGGGCAAAAGGTGGTGCAACTCAATATTAGGAAGGTGTACTTCATGTTTTGTACACACATGAAAAAAAAACAAATTTTACTATACAATACTACAGTACCTACTATAGAATTCTAGAGTAAACTGTAGTATACTGTATAATACTATACTACACACTTGAGTATCCCTCGATCATGTGCAGTACTTACTACAGAATGTTGTAGTATACTATAGTGAATACTACAGTATTTTCTGCAAAAAAAAACACTGTAGTAAAGACTACGGTAATATCCGCAAAAACACGTCAGTCCGTAAAAACACAACCCTTTTTTTTTACTTTAGTAACTACTACAGTATTTAATTTGCATATACCCTGCCCATTCCCCTCCCCAATATCCCAATTAGTCCCACTCAAATGTGAGAAACTTACATGTCAAGTCTAGACCATATATTGTGTTCCCTACAGGTTATAGAAAAGAGCAGGTTTGAACTATCCGTTTAGATCCCAGTCTTTCTTTCCTTCCTTCCTTCCTTCCTTCCTTCCTTCCTTCCTTCCTTCCTTCCTTCCTTCCTTCCTTCCTTCCTTCCTTCCTTCCTTCCTTCCTTCCTTCCTTCCTTCCTTCCTTCCTTCCTACCTACCTACCTACCTACCTACCTACCTACCTGAGAAAGCCTCCTCTTCTATGTCAAAGATAATTAAACAAAAAAGTTACAGTAAATACTACAGTCCGAAAAAAAACATTACATTAATTCCTATAGCATATACTACAGTTTTCTTTTACTGAAGTATTTATACTATAGTTAACTGTAAATACTTCAGTATACTACAGTACACTACAGTAAATACTACAGTTTTTTAGTCTGCAAAAACAGTACAGTGAATACTATAGTATTTGTACCATCGTGTACTATAGTATCATAGGTATTATAATTCAAGGTGTGCACAAGCAATTTACTGTATACTACGTACACATCAACACACCCATTAAAAAGGCAATCATCGGTTAATTTCAGAGGCCTGATTGACATGCATGGAAACTGCATCTGTAAAATCTAGAATCTCTCAATTGTGTCACATCCCACCCACCATCTCTCTGTCTCTCTGTCTGTCTGTGTCTCACACACACACACACACACACACACACACACACACACACACACACACACACACACACACACACACACACACACACACACACACACACACACACACACACACACACACACACACACACACACACACACACACACACACACACACACACACACACACACCATCGCCCCATTTACTCACACATCTCCCCCATCTCATGGCCCAGGAGGGTTTTCCAGAGCACACAGACAATAAAATGGGTCAGAACAGAGCTGAGTACTATTTTTTACAAAAAAAATAAGCAATTTTCCCGGAGTCTCCTACAGATATAGGGATGCTGAGGCTGAGGCTCATAGCTGAGACAACAGAGCAGTGTCATGGAGTTCCTTGTCATTAGCTCCTTACTGTTCTCTTGGGCTCTATGTGCACTTCACTAGCCTGACAAGGCTGGCTGATTACGCGTTTACTGCAATGAACAGCTGACTTGAATAGAAGAGGACAACAAATCAAAGTCAGAGAGAGGATGGAGGGAGAGAAAGAGAGGGAGAGGGAAAGAGAGGACGGGGAGAGGGAGAGAGAGAGAGAGAATTAGGGAGAGATAGGGAGAGAGAGAGAGAAAGAGAGAGAGAGAGAGAGAGAGAGAGAGAGAGAGCGAGAGAGAGGGACGGGGAGAATGGGAGGAACAACCGTAGAGAGAGGGACAGCAGGAGAGAGAAGGTGAGAGAAAGAGATAGAGAGAGAGGAAGAGCCCTGCAGAGGTTTTCCCCAATAGCAGTGTCCTCTGTGTCTCTTGCTGTCACTCAACTCAGCCTCTGTGACAGTGATGAGCTTGTTTGTCATCGGTCAGAACATTTGTCTGCACTGTCATGCACCCTCCTGAGGTGCCATCCCCCCTCTATCTCCAGCTGTTACAACACACACACGGACAGAGACAGACGGACGGAGACAGACGGACGGAGATGGACGGACGGAGACAGACAGAGACAGACACAGACATGATTGCATGCATGTGCAGGCACCTGTGCACACACACACATAATCACTCAACAGAATACATGACATATTCATCCTCACTCACACATACCAGCTTACCAGTGTGTGACTGTAGCACACGCCACCCATATAAGGTGACATCATCAGCATAACATCACACACTCATGAAAACGTTGCATGAAAACACGCCTCATATAAAAGACACCCAGTCAACTCAAGGTTAAATAGGCATCTGTGTGTGTGTGTGTGTGTGTGTGTGTGTGTGTGTGTGTGTGTGTGTGTGTGTGTGTGTGTGTGTGTGTGTGTGTGTGTGTGTGTGTGTGTGTGTGTGTGTGTGTGTGTGTGTGTGTGTGTGTGTGTGTGTGTGTGTGTGTGTGTGTGTGGACTGGATGTTTGCAGGGAAGTAGGGCAACAATATCTCAATGTTTCCCTTCGAAATCGCCTCTGTTCAGACAAGAGACGAAAGCCTTCTCATTGTCGCATGCTAATCGCCAGCTCAGGGATATTCACTCTATCTCTCACTTCCTCTCTCACACACTGTGGGGTAGCTGTTACACCCTTACACATCCAATGCTGCAACAACTAGCAAATGATTGTTTTCCGTGACCCTCCACACTTTCATGTTTCTGCCCTATATGCACTGTATGCTGACAGATTTGATGTATGACGTATGGCAGGGTAAAAAAAAAACAATACTTAGGTACATGCTCACACAAACAAACACACAGCGAGAGAGTGAATGTTCCACCTACTCTGTGTGCTAATACTATTACTCCATGTCCATTAGTTAGGAATTTTATGAATAATGACTAAACAATATCTACATTTAAATAGAACTTGAACTAATTCAACTCTACCCTGTTTTATTATATCTGATTAATCATGTTAATTCATAAGGAAGGGATTGTGTAGCATGAAACAGGGGGTAATTAAACATAATATAAATACCATTCCAGATGTGTTGGGGAGGAATGGATTGTGGGTTTTTAAGTAAGCAAAGAGGGTTGTTAACCTATGGTTGAACTGACTCAATTTAGCTCTGGGATGTTTAGATAAGGCAGCGAGTGTCTCCTTAGGTTTTCCATTATCTGGAACTGTCTGCTGAATAGTAATAGATGAAGGTGAGATTTCAGAAGTTAATCTTAATATGGTTTGTGTCTGGAGTGAATAAGCTAGGGGTTGGAATACAGCCTGCTTTGTCTTGGTCGATAGGAGGAAGGATATTTTATAACCTATGACGTCAAATTTTGTATATAAACTGTTTGTGGTTCAATGGCAGCGCGCTCCGAGAATAAATACTGTTATCTCATTTTGATAAGACTGATCTCTGTCTATTTTATGCAAATAAGAATCTTACAAATTCATATATAATAGACTGAGTGAATTTAATTAATGAACACATATGGGAATTATGAAATTCCTATGACACCATTAAAGGGAAAGATACCAAGTCAGTTGTACAACTGAATGCCTTCAAATGAAATGTGTCTTCCGCATTTAACCCAACCCCTCTGAATCAGAGAGGTGCAGGTGACTGCCATAATTGACATTCACGTCTTCAGTGCCCAGGAAACAGTGGGATAACTGCCTTGCTCAGGGGCAGAATGACAGATTTTTACCTTGTCAGCTCTGGGATTCGATCCAGGAATATTTCAGTTACTGGCCCAATGCTCTAACCACAAGACTACCTGCCGCCCCTTAAAGTAGCACCAAGCACAGTGTAGGTACTGTAATGGGCTACTTTCTTATTATTATTCAGATGTTTTTATGTTGTATGTTGTGTATATAGACCCTGTACTATACACCACAGGATGTTGGGGAGGACGGGCTCCTGGTAATGTTTGGAGCGGAATAAGTGGAATGGTATCAAGTACATCATGTTTCCATGTGTTTGATGCAATTCCATTTGTTCCGTTACAACCATTATTATGAACCGTCCTCCCCTCAGCAGCCTCCACTGCTATACACACTGTCCTCAACCGCATAAAATTGCACATCGCAGATTCAACACAAATGTACGCCTGCAGGCTACAGGGACATGAAGCACAAAAAACAACAGTATATCTAAGTGCCTTAACTGCGCCATGGAATCCAAGCCCATGGCACAGGATATGCAACTCCAGATTGAAGTCAATTTCAGCCCCATGGACAGCAACATAATTCTCCTGGAACAGAGTTCTGCACCACGGACAGCAATAACACAGACAATAATTGAGGAGATTTAGCAACAGCGGTCGACTCCTGATATGGCTGTTCCAGCCGTTACATTGTCATTATAACTGTCATTTAGAGAGTCAACTCAATGCTTCACGGAGTGTCTCTATTACTGGCGCTGGCCCATTGCCACACAGTCATTTCCTGAACATAACTACAGGAGACGGATTGTCCAGTATTTCTTTTGGTTTATTTATTGTTGAGCATGTGGACTCACAGAGGTGTAAAGGTACCCGTCACTGTTCATGCCCATGTAGAGCCCTGTCTTCGCCCCCTGGATCGCCACGATCCTCAGACCCACAGGAATCAAGTTGAACTGTGCTGCAGAGGGACAGAAAGAGGGAGGGAGGAGATTTAAACGTTAGAACATGAGACGAACATTCGACCGATCCAGAGAGAATCAAACTGAGCTTCCCTGTCTTCTAGAGCAAGTAATATGTGTCACCTCTGGATAACCCGCTCTTGCTGCGGGTGATTCCCTGATCCACCTCTACAGAGATGAGACCCTTCTGTATACATCTGACCCTTCTTTGGACACTGTGTTTGCAAACCTCCAAACAAGCTTCAATGCCATACAACACTCCTTCCGTGGCCTCCAACTGCTCTTAAACGCTAGTAAAACTAAATGTATGCTCTTCAACCGATCGCTGCCCGCAACCCGCCTGACTAGCATCACTACTCTGGACGGTTCTGACTTAGAATATGTGGATAACTACAAATACCTAGGTGTCTGGCTAGACTGTAATATCTCCTTCCAGACTCATATTAAACATCTCCAATCCAAAATTAAATCTAGAATTGGCATCCTACAAATCGTTCTTCACTCACGAAGCCCAACATACACTCGTAAAAATGACTATCCTACCGATCCTCGACTTCGGAGATGTCATTTACAAAATAGCCTCCAGCACTCTATTCAGCAAACTGAATGCAGTCTATCACAGTGCCATCCGTTTTGTCACCAAAGCCCCATATACCACCCACCACGGCGACCTGTATGCTCTCGACGGCTGGCCCTTTCTATATATTCGTTGCCAGACTCCAGGTCATCTATAAGTCTTTGCTAGGTAAAGGTCCGCCTTATCTCAGCTCACTGGTCACGAAAACAGCACCCACCCGCAGCACGTGCTCCAGCAGGTATATCTCACTGGTCATCCCCAAAGCCAACACCTTCTTCGGCCGCCTTTCCTTCCAGTTCTCTGCTGCCAATGACTGGAATGAATTGCAAAAATTGCTGATGTTGGAGACTTATATCTCCCTCACTAACTTTAAACATCAGCTGACCGAGCAGCTAACCGATCGCTGCAGCGGTACACAGCCCATCTGTAAATAGCCCATCCAACCAAATACCTACCTCATCCCCATATTTTTTTATTTACTTTTTTTCACACCAGTATTTCTACTTGCACATCATCATCACCACATCTATCACTCCAGTGTTAATCTGCTAATTTGTAATTACTTCACTACTATGGCCTATTTATTGCTTTACATCCTCACGCCATTTGCACACACTGTATTTTTTGTACATTTTTTTATTCCATGTGTAACTCTGTGTTGTTGTTTGTGTCGCACTACTTTGCTTTATCTTGGCCAGGTCGCAGTTGTTAGGGTGCAACACCTCACTAAAGACAGCTATGAGGGAAGACAAGGGAGACACAAAGGAAGAGAATGAAAGCATGTGGGAGAGATGGCGAGAGAAAACAAGAGAGAATCTCTCCAAGATGAAAGAGAGCATGAACAACAGAGAGGTTGAATGACAAACAGATGGCAGAAATAGACGTCAGGAAGGAGCAGAGATGGGAGGAAGGAAGAGAAAGGACAAGCCTATCTTCTATCTAGCCTGTCTCTTCTCACCATCTCTCTGAGGTGTGCTGGGTTTCAGGAGTGTTACTGAGCTCTTCTACAAAGAGACCAATGCAACCATCAGATCAGGAGAACAGAGAGGAGAGATTAGAAGACAGATAGTGTGGGAAAGATAGGGTGGAAAAGAGAAGGTAGTAATGAGAGAGAAAAGGGAACAATTATTGCTTCCATATACTTTGAAATGTGCCCCGTAAATATCACTATCAAATTCACACCTATTCTGAAACCTAAACCCATTGCAATAAGGAGCACAACGTCTTTGGCAACAAGTGATGGTTGTCTGTTTATTTGCAGATCTTCCTGCATGTGAGGGGGCATCTGACTTCCCAATCTCTAAATATACTTGAATAAGAATTTTGTCAAATAAATACGTTAATATTGAAAGTCATTAAATAATTCAAATCCATATTAAAAGTCAATAAACAATACAATCAAGTAATGAAAACTTGCAAAGTGAGCGGCCCTTGAGGATGTCTCAAGTGGTTATTTATTTACCTATTGCATAACCACTATATTCTTGTAGAATGGTGTCATAGTATATCAACAAAGTAGCCATATCTATACGTCTCTGTTGTTGGAATCTCCACCTCGCCATGCTACTGTCCACTCTCTTTCATACTCATCACTCTGTAGTGTCGTAGTCGCCATGGGCCAAAACCCTATAACAGCCTCCAGCCCAATCAAAGACTAGTCTATCTCCTCCACACGCTCCACTCCACTCGGCTTCTCACACAGACAGACAGCTGGGCTGGAGGAGAGCTGAGGACAGGCCCAGTCATCTCGAACACACACACACACACACACACACACACACACACACACACACACACACACACACACACACACACACACACACACACACACACACACACACACACACACACACACACACACACACACACACACACACACACACACACACACACACACACACACATCCCTCTCTGTGCCCCTCCCTTCCCCCTCTTTCTGATCCATTCCCTCCCCTCCCTCTCTTCTTCTCTATTTCTTTATTGCTCTATTGCTCCATTTCACTCTCATTCTTTCTCTACTTCCCTCTGTCTTCTCTGCACATGACCTCACCGTATGTAGGATTTCATGTTTGAGTGATTTTTTTGCACCTTGTCATGTTAAGCTTGTCACTAACTGTTTCAGTGATTCAAATCGAGAGTGTAACACTGAATGTTTCAGTGATTCAAATCGAGAGTGTAACACTGAATGTTTCAGTGATTCAAATCGAGAGAATGTAACACTGAATGTTTCAGGGTTTCAGATTGAGAGACAGTAACACTTAATGTCTCAGTGTTTCAAATTGAAAGTGTAATACTGAATGTTTCAGGGTTTCAAATTGAGAAAGTGTAATACTGAATGTTTCAGGGTTTCAAATTGAGAGACAGTAACACTTAATGTCTCAGTGTTTCAAATTGAAAGTGTAATACTGAATGTTTCAGGGTTTCAAATTGAGAAAGTGTAATACTGAATGTTTCAGGGTTTCAAATTGAGAAAGTGTAATACTGAATGTTTCAGGGTTTCAAATTGAGAAAGTGTAATACTGAATGTTTCAGGGTTTCAAATTGAAAGTGTAGTATTGAATGTTTCAGTGTTTCCACGTCATTTCAACAACAACAAATCGAGGTGATAAGTTTGAATTTTGCAAAGTCATCAACGGAAGAGAATTTTGTGTTTTTTTTCACCCTTTTTCAACCTAAATCCAATGACATGGTGAATGTTCGTTGTTGATTTCACGTTGAATTGATGTTAGTTGACAACTCCATCAAAATGACATCAAATGACATCAAATTACGTTTATGCTGTGTCGTTTATGCTGTGTCTTTTTGCGTTCTTTTACCATACCCCATGTACCGTGAAATAAAATAAAATGCTATTTTATTTGTCGCATGCACATATTTAACAGATGTTATTGCGGATGTAGTAATATGCAGTAATATCTAACAATACACAACAATGAACACGACTCTAAAATTAAAGGAATGGAATTAAGAAATATAGAAATATTAGGATGATATTAGGACGAGCAATGTCAGAGTCCGGAGTATAATATATATAAATATTCTGGTCAAAAGTTTTAGAACACCTACTCATTCAAGGGTTTTTCTTTATTTTGATTTTGTATTATTTATCCATTATTTTACCAGGTAAGTTGACTGAGAACACATTCTCATTTACAGCAACGACCTGGGGAATAGTTACAGGGGAGAGGAGGGGGATGAATGAGCCAATTGTGAACTGGGGATTATTAGTGACTGTGATGGTTTGAGGGCTAGATTGGGAATTTAGCCAGGACACCGGGGTTAACACCCCTACTCTTACGATAAATGCCATGGGATCTTTAATGACCTCAGAGAGTCAGGACACCCATTTAACTTCCCATCTGAAAGACAGCACCCTACACAGGGCAGTGTCCTGGGGCATTTGGGATATTTTTTTTAGACCAGAGGAAAGAGTGCCTCCTACTGGCCCTCCAACACCACTTCCAGCAGTATCTGGTCTCCCATCCAGGAACTGACAAGGACCAACCCTGCTTCAGAAGCAAGCCAGCAGTTGTATGCAAGGTGGTATGCTGCTGGCTAAATAATAGCGAAGAAATCAAAACTATGAAATAACACATATGGAATCACGTAGTAACCAAAAAAGTATTAAACAAATCTAAATATATTTTAGATTCTGCAAAGTAGCCAACCTTTGCCTTGACAGCTTTGCACACTCTTGACATACTCTAAACCAGATTCATGAGGTAGTCACCTGGAATGCTTTTCAATTAACAGGTGTGCCTTGTTAAAAGTTCATTTGTGGAATTTCTTAACACGTTTGAGTCAATCAGTTGTGTTGTGAAAAGGGATGGGTGGTATACAGAAGATAGCCCTATTTGGTGAAAGACCAAGTCCGTATTATGACAAGAACAGCTAAAATAAGTAAATAGAAATGACAGTCCATCAATACTTTAAGATATGGTCAGTTAATCCAGAAAATGTCAAGAACTTTTAAAGTTTCTTCAAGTGCAGTCGCAAAAACCATCAAGCGCTATGATACTGGCTCTCAAGAGGACCGCCGCGGGAAAGGAAGACCCAGAGTTACCTCTGCTGCAGAGGATAAGTTCATTAGAGTTACCAGCCTCAGAAATTGCAGCCCAAATAAATGCTTCACAGAGTTCAAGTAACAGACACATCTCAACATCAACTGTTAAGAGGAGACTGTGTGAATCAGGCCTTCATGGTCGAATTGCTGCAAAGAAACCACTACTAAAGGACACCAATAATATGAAGAGACTTGCTTGTGCCAAGAAACAAAAGCAATGGACATTAGACTTAGTGGGACTATCATTTCTTTTTCAACAGGATAATGACCCAACACACCTCCAGGCTATGTAGGGGCTATTTGATCAAAAAGGAGAGTGATGGAGTGCTGCATCAGATGATCTGGCCTCCACAATCACCTGACCACAACCCAATTGAGATGGTTTGGGTAGAGTTGAACCGCAGAGTGAAGGAAAAGCAGCCAAGTGCTCAACATATGTGGGAACTCTTTCAAGACTGTTGGAATAGCATTCCAGGTGAAGCTGGTTAAGAGAATACCAAGAGTGTGCAAAGCTTCTTCTTTAAAAAAAAATAGTATGCAAAGCTGTCATCAAGACAAAGCGTGGCAACTTTGAAGAATCTAAAATCTAAAATATATTTAGCACTTTCTTTGGTTACTACACGATTCCATATGTGCTATTTCATAGTTTTGATGTCTTCACTATTATTCTACAATGTATAATAGTACATGTATAATAGTAATAGTAAAAATAAAGTAGGTTTGTCCAAACTTTTTATGTATAAGTATATATAAGTATATATATATATATATATACACACACACAGTTGAAGTCAGAATTTTAAATACACTTTAGTCAAATAGATTTAAACTAGTAAAAATTCCCTGTCTTAGGTCAGTTAGATTCACCACTTTATTTTAAGAATGTGAAATGTCAGAATAATAGTAGAGATAATTATTTATTTCAGCTTTTATTTCTTTCATCACATTCCCAGTGGGTCATAAGTTTACATACACTCAATTAGTATTTGGTAGCATTGCCTTTAAATGGTTTAACTTGGGTCAAATATTTCGGGTAGCCTTCCACAAGCTTCCCACAATAAGTTGGGTGAATTTTCACCCATTCTTCCTGACAGAGCTGGTGTAACTGAGTCAGGTTTGTAGGCTTCCTTGCTCGCACACACTTTTTCAGTTCTGCCCACAAATGTTCTATAGGATTGAGATCAGGGTTTTGTGATGGCCACTCCAATACCTTGACTTTGTTGTCCTTAAGCCATTTTGTGACAACTTTGGAAGTATGCTTGGGGTCATTGACCAAGCATTAACTTCCTGACTGATGTCTTGAGATGTTGCTTCAATATATTCATATACTTTTCCTACCTCATGATGGCATCTATTTTGTGAAGTGCACCAGTCCCTCCTGCAGCAAAGCACACCCACAACATGCTGCTGCCACCCCGGTGCTTCACGGTTGGGATGGTGTTCTTCGGCTTGCAAGCCTCCAAACATAATGATGGTCATTACGGCCAAACAGTTCCATTTTTGCTTCATCAGACCAGAGGACATTTCTCCAAAAAGTATGATCCATGTGCAGTTGCAAACCGTAGTCTGGCTTTTTTATGTCGGTTTTGGATCAGTGGCTTCTTCCTTGCTGAGCGGCCTTTCAGGTTATGTCGATATAGGATTTGTTTTACTGTGGATATAGATTCTTTAGTGTCTGTTTCCTCCAGCATCTTCACAAGGTCCTTTGCTGTTGTTCTGGGATTGATTTGCACTTTTCGCACCAAAGTACGTTCATTTCTAGGAGACAGAACACGTCTCCTTCCTGAGTGGTATGACGGCTGCGTGGTCCCATGGTGTTTATACTTGCGTACTATTGTTTGTACAGATGAAGGTGGTACCTTCAGGCGTTTGGAAATTGCTCCCAAGGATGAACCAGACTTGTGGTGCTCTACAATTTTTTTCTGCGGTCTTGGCTGATTTCTTTTGGTTTTCCTATGATGTCAAGCAAAGAGGCACTGAGTTTGAAGTTAGGCCTTGAAATACATCCACAGGTACAATTGGCTTCTAAAGATATGACGTAATTTTCTGGAATTGTCCTTTCTGTTTAATGGCACAGTCATCTTAGTGTATGTAACCTTCTGACCCACTTGAGTTGTGATGCAGTGAATTATATGTGAAATAATCTGCCTGTAAACAATTGTTGGACAAATTACTTGTGTCATGCACAAAGTAGATGTCCTAACCGACTTGCCAAAACTAGAGTTTCTTAACAAGACATTTGTGGAGTGGTTGAAAAATGAGTTTTAATGACTCCAACCTAAGTGTCTGTAAAGACGTGTATACATACATTATGGGATGTATAGACAGTATGGACAGTATGTTTATAGAATATATAGTATATCTGAAGAGTACATGGATAGATTAGTATATCTACTGCATGAGTTGATGTCAATGGTTAATGGAGTGATGGGTGATACATCAAGTTGTGTGTTATCTTTGTGGGTATGGTGTAGATATGTATGTAGGCCCAGCAGTATACCAGTATCGCTGTAAGAGAATAGGCCCCAGTACATCATCCACAGACATCAATAGCCCTGATCAGCAGTTGTTGAATGAGCAATCAACTGGTGCCAGTGATCAGA
The DNA here is from genome assembly GCF_023373465.1 of Oncorhynchus keta. Lineage (NCBI taxonomy): Eukaryota > Metazoa > Chordata > Actinopteri > Salmoniformes > Salmonidae > Oncorhynchus > Oncorhynchus keta. Next base: position 19,350,600 of record NC_068426.1, on the reverse strand, counting down.
CACAGAGAAATATACAATACCTGGGTGCTGGTCAGAAAATGCCAAAAAAACACAAAGACACTATACACCACACCACTACACACCATACTACATATTACACACACACACACACACACACACACACACACACACACACACACACACACACACACACACACACACACACACACACACACACACACACACACACACACACACACACACACACACACACACACACACACACACACACACACACACACACACACACACACACACACACACACACACACACACACACACACACACACACACACATATATTTACGTGTGTGTATTCTATCGTGTCTTGTGTGTGTATGCATGTGTCTGTGTTTGTGTTGCTTCACAGTCCCCGCTGTTCCATAAGGTGTTTTTTAAATCTAATTTTACTGCTTGCATGAGTTACTTGATGTGGAATAGAGTTCCATGTAGTCATGGCTCTATTTACTACTGTGTGCCTTCCATAGTCTGTTCTGGACTTGGGGACTGTGAAGAGACCTCTTGTGACATGACTTGTGGGGTATGAATGGTTGTCCGAGTTGCGCGCCAGTTGTTCAAACAAACAGCTCGGTGCATTCAACATGTCAGTCAGTACCTCTCATAAATACAAGCAGTGATGAAGTCAATCTCTCCTCCACTTTGAGCCAAGAGAGATTGACATGAATATTTAATATTAGCTCTCTGTGTGCATCCAAGGGCCAGCCGTGTTGCCCTGTTCTGAACCAATTGCACATTTTCTAAGTCCTTTTTTTGTGGCTCCAGACCACATGACTGAACAGTAGTCCAGGTACGACAAAACTAAGGCCTGTAGGACATGCCTTGTTGACAGTGCCCATCCTCATCTGCACATCTATCACTGCAGTGTTAATGCTAAATTGTAATTATTTTGCCTCTATGGCCTATTTCTTATCCCTACTCTTCTACATTTCCACACACTGTACATAGATTTTTCTATTGTGTTATTGACTGTACGTTTGTTTATGTGTAACTCTATGTTGTTGTTTTTGTCGCACTGCTTTGCTTTATCTTGGCCAGGTTGCAGTTGTAAATGAGAACTTGTTCTCAACTGGCCTACCTGGTTAGATAAAGGTGAAATAAAACATAAAATTAAAATACTTCTCCCCATCTTAGCTACTGTTGTATCAGTATTTTTTGACCATGCCAGTTTACAATCCAGGGTATCTCCAAGCAGTAGTCACCTCAACTTGCTCAATTTACACATTATTTATTACAAGATTCAGTTGAGGTTTACGGTTTAATTAATGATTTGTCCCAAATACAATGCTTTTAGATTTAGAAATATTTAGGACTAACTTATTCCTTGCCACCCACTCTAAAACTAACTGCAACACTTTGTTAAGTATAGTAGCTAACATGTATAGTGTTGAGTCCTCCACATACATAGACACTCTGGCTTTCCTCAAAACCAGTGGCAATTAATTAGTTTAGATTGAACAAAGTAATGGGCCTAGACAGCTGCCTGGGGGAATTCCTGATTCTTCCATTAAAGAACACCCTCTGTGCTCTGTTAGACATGGACATGATGAGTTAAGGGACCTATGGTCTGTAATGCGCAAAGCTGAGCACTTATTTCTACATTGTAAAGAAATTAATACAGATAAAATTTTAGAAAGTTATTTAACATAATAGACGGTCTATTCAAACTGAGATATCAGAGAGGAGATACAGACAAGAAATCCTCTAAAGTTATGGAACCAAATAAATAAGTTGAGGCCAAAACGTCATAAGATAATTCCAATGGAAGTCAGGGAAGAGCATCAGGGGTGAACTCCGATATCACACAGATACTTCATGAGTGGGAGAAGGGGTTTGCAAGTTTGTTGTCATGTAATGAAAATATGGCAGATTATATTAAGGAATAATGTTATAAAGACACGTTCCCTGAAAACTAAACTTGAAAAAAATATATATGCAACCCGTACCTAAGTGAGGAGTTGTCCTTGGTAAAAGTTAAGAAGGCGATTGATGCAACCCGTACCTAAGTGAGGAGTTGTCCTTGGTAGAAGTTAAGAAGGCGATTGATGCAACCCGTACCTAAGTGAGGAGTTGTCCTTGGTAGAAGTTAAGAAGGCGATTGATGCAACCCGTACCTAAGTGAGGAGTTGTCCTTGGTAAAAGTTAAGAAGGCGATTGATGCAACCCGTACCTAAGTGAGGAGTTGTCCTTGGTAGAAGTTAAGAGGGCGATTGATGCAACCCGTACCTAAGTGAGGAGTTGTCCTTGGTAGAAGTTAAGAAGGCGATTGATGCAACCCGTACCTAAGTGAGGAGTTGTCCTTGGTAGAAGTTAAGAAGGCGATTGATGCAACCTGTACCTAAGTGAGGAGTTGTCCTTGGTAGAAGTTAAGAAGGCGATTGATGCAACCCGTACCTAAGTGAGGAGTTGTCCTTGGTAGAAGTTAAGAAGGCGATTGATGCAACCCGTACCTAAGTGAGGAGTTGTCCTTGGTAGAAGTTAAGAAGGCGATTGATGCAACCTGTACCTAAGTGAGGAGTTGTCCTTGGTAAAAGTTAAGAAGGCGATTGATGCAACCCGTACCTAAGTGAGGAGTTGTCCTTGGTAGAAGTTAAGAAGGCGATTGATGCAACCCGTACCTAAGTGAGGAGTTGTCCTTGGTAGAAGTTAAGAAGGCGATTGATGCAACCTGTACCTAAGTGAGGAGTTGTCCTTGGTAAAAGTTAAGAAGGCGATTGATGCAACCCGTACCTAAGTGAGGAGTTGTCCTTGGTAGAAGTTAAGAAGGCGATTGATGCTACAAAAAATGGGAAAGCCTTTGGCATTGTTGAACTGCTTAATGATGTTTTAAAAGATCAATTAAAGTTGTAACTTGTTTGCGCAAAATTTGTTTTGAATACAGTATACTGCCGTCCACTTGGTATACAGTTAGTCTATAGTGAATCCCATTCCCAAATCTTCAAAAGAGAATGCAACTGAACTATAAAGGCATAAGTTTACTAAATACAGTCTATAAATTATATTCAGCAGGTTAATACATTTTTTGGAGGATCTAAACTTTCTGGTGGAAGAACAAAATGGTTGTCATAAATCCAGAGTCTGTATCGACCATATCTTCTCGGCCTGCACAATAGTCAGAAATAGATTACAGGAAAATAAGCCTACTTTTGCATGTTGCATTGATTTCCAGAAAATAAGTATATTTTAGCCAATAAATTGATAAAGACAGGTGTTAATGGGAAATTTTATCATGCAATCTACTCTCTCTACAAAGCACCAAATGCCTGTGTGCGTGTTAATAATATCGTACAGATTGGTTTCCTACGCCCCTGGGTGTAAAACAAGGAGACACCTTATCACCTACTCCATTTGCTATGTCTATTAATGATTTGGCGAAATAAAATAAACAGTTAAATATTGGAATAAGATATGATGATGAAATGTTAAGTATACTCTTATATGCTGATATTATTTTGATGGCAGAAACTGAACAAGACCTGCAGAAAAAAACACAAATCATGTATTTTAGTAAACCTGGTAGTAGGAGAAGTGTTTTTCAGTTTTCAAGTGGGCCTTCGTGAATCAGCAAACAAAATAAATGAAGGGTGCTTAGCAACAATGAGAATATCTTACCAACAAGGCTAATTCTGAGGAAGACTAAACGTAAAAACGTCAATCATCTGTTCGCACCCTGTACAATTGATTAAAGTGAGAAAAAATAAATTACTCTGCCTTTTTTTCTCGAGTTCACCAACTCCTTTTTACTTCGAATGAATTGTCTTGGAAGTTTTTATTGGTCAGCCATTCTCATGTTTTTCAGTTTTGTTTTGGTAAAGAAATTCTTGAGTTTACTAGCAATTTTAAGTATTTGGGTCTTTATTTTTATGAACATTTGACCTTTCTATACAGTACATCTGCCCTGGACGACGCAGTAAATATAGCTCTTGGGGAAGTTATAGGAAAAACAAAAACACTCAAATATATTGGCTCCAAATTGTATCAGACATGGGAGTGTCCTGTTTTGGACTATTCAACAGGAGTGTGCTACGAGGTACAGGAGTGTGCTACGAGGTACAGGAGTGTGCTACGAGGTACAGGAGTGTGCTACGAGGTACAGGAGTGTGCTACGAGGTACAGGAGTGTGCTACGAGGTACAGGAGTGTGCTACGAGGTACAGGAGTGTGCTACGAGGTCTCTCAAAAACCTAACAGACATAACAGAGCAGTACGTTATTTTTTAGGCATCCACAAGTTTGCACGTATATTGGCAATAACTGAAGACATTGGCTGGGAACCCTATGAGATGAGATGGGACGCATATATGGTGAGACTTTGGAATAGACTGATAGATATGCCAACTCTCAGAACAGCCAGCAATGTTTTTGAATGTGATCTCTCCATTGGGGGAGCCTGAGAACTGAAATGTCTGACCTTTTCCAACAGTCTGACTGTGAACATTTATATGAAAACCAAATGAAGGGAGACATAGATGCTATTTAAAAACAACTGATGATGATATTAAAAGAAATGGGTGGAAGATATTAATCATAAACCCAAATTGAGATCCTTTTGTTTGATTAAGTGTGAATTCGTGTTTGAGGGATATATTATGTATAACCTACCAAAAAGCAAGAGATCGTTATGTGCACAGGTAAGTAAGATCAGGGATATTGCTCCTGCTTATTGAAACAGGTCAGTATAATGGTTAAATGGAAGAGGAAATACTATGTAACTAACTAATGTGACTTCGAGGAGATAGAGAATTAAATTAATTTAATCCTCTATTGCCCTTTCTACCACGATATACGCTTCTCCTTTATACGGAAAGCCAACCAGATATGCCCTGGTATTATGTGGCTGAGCCATGAGGAGAAATTTAAATGTTTTTTGTCCTTTGTGTATTTCTGTTTGCTGAATTTTTTATAAAGCCTGGAATAAAAGAAAAAGAGTGACCTATAATGACATTTAATTAAATCCAGACATAAAGCAAAGTGCACGAATGTATAAAAATTGAGTCTAGGCCTATACAGTATGTCTCATGTTTTAATCTTCTCTTTGTACCAGAGTGGGTTTAAAAGGATGGACCCCTTTTTTCAATTTTCGCCTAAAATGATAGGCGAAAATTAGATACCCAAATCTAACTGCATGTAGCTCAGGCCCTGAAGCAAGGATATTAATATTATTGAAAGGAAACACTTTGAAGTTTGTGGAAATGTGAAAGGAATGTAGGAGAATGTAACACATTAGATCTGGTAAAAGATAATACAAAGAAAAAAAACTGTTTTTTGTATTTGTTTTGTACCATACTCTTTGAAATGCAAGAGAAAGGCCATAATGTATTAATCCAACCCAGGTGCAATTTAGATTCTGGCCACTAGATGGCAGCTGTGTGTGTGCAACGTTTTAGACTGATCCAATGAACCATTGCATTTCTGTTCAAAAAGTTGTATCAAGACTTCCCAAATATGCCTATTTTTTTTAATTAACTTCACTAGGGTAGGGGGCAGCATTCGGGATTTTGGATGAAAAGCATGCCCAAGAAGTATATCTTTAAAATCGTGTATAATACGTGTATGTTTGAAGAATTTTAATTATGGGATTTCTATTGTTTTGAATTTGGCGCCCTACAATTTCACTGGCTTTTGTCGTGGTGGGACGCTAGCGTCTTGTACCAGAGAGGTTCATAACTTTTCATGTTCAAAACTGTGATCTCTCATCAAACAATAGCATGGTATTCTTTCACTGTAGTAACTACTATAAACTGGTCAGTGCAGTGAAATTACCAGAATTTAAGCTTTCTGCCAACATCAGACATGTCCATGTCCTGGGAAATTTTACTTACATCATGCTAATCGCATTAGCCTACGTTAGCTCAACCGTCCCCCAGGGGACCCACCAATCCTGAAGAAGATTTCATCCTTTTAAGGCAGGGGTGTCAAAGTCAAATGGACGGAGGGCCAAATAAAAATTTAGCTACAAGCCGAGGGCCGGACTGTTCGAATGTTCATTGAAAAATTTTTAAATGACGATATAGTCTAGTGAACCTAATTGAACCTACTGAAAACCTAACAAATATATTCCAATATGATCAGATAAATAAAGCAATATTTTCTTATGGCTCTGTCAGTAATCTTTAATTTTCAACAGACACAAAAGACAAATTTCCTTTATATAAAAATCCCCATAACATGAACATTAAATGAAAGAAACCGGTATTCAAGGCACCATCAGTAGCCTATATTTTCTATTTTAGCAAAAGTGGGCTAAATTTACTTCAAAGAAAAAAACAATAATAGCAATTTTCTATCATCCACTCAACTGAAATATTTTTAAAATATAATTGGATTGAAATACAATAAAATAAAGTGCAAAAATCTATTAATCAAAAACAACACTTTGTTTAAGGAGAAGTAACATGCAGTGAAAACAAATATTAAACTTTAACTTTTAAACTTGAACTGAGTAAAAACTCTAAATATGTGATTGCACAGTAATGTTCACTTGTTTGAGGTTGAGGGTGATACTTGGTGGTGTCCCATCTTTTCCACAAGTTCATCAATGTTCGGGGTAAGGCTCTGAGCTGAGGAAATCCTCAGAATTGAGTGGAGGTGTTCAGCAGTAAGTCGACTTCTGTGTGATGTTTTGTTCAAGTTCATCAAAGAAAACAGTTGTTCACACAGGTATGTGCTGCCAAACATAGACAACGTTTGAGCAGCCTGGATGCGCAGCTGGGGCATTGTGTCGGGAGGAAACGGGCGAACTCCGCAGCACCCACTGCCGCATATTTTGCCCTCAGTGCATCATTGCATTGGAGGTCAATCAACTCCATTTGGAGGTTTGGTGGTGAGCTTTCCACGTCAACAGCAAATGGGTTACCGAGCAGTTCCAACCTGCTTTTTTGTGCTTCAAAGTCAGCAAATCGGCGTCGAAAGTCAGCGGCAAGCATACCTATTTTATCAGCCAACTGTGCGCTCGGGAACGCACTGGTAGAGAGCTTCTCTTTCATGGTCTGGCAGCTGGGAAAGTGGCTCAAATTTTCTTTCCGCATCTGCGTCTCCCACAGAGTCAGTTTGGTTTTAAATGCCTTCACTGTACTGTACATATCAGAGATGACACGATCCCGACCCTGCAGCTGCAAGTTCATTGCATTCAGATGACTCGTAATGTCACACAGAAAAGCCATTTCACACAGAAACATTTCGTCTCGGAGTTGTGTTGTGTCTTTCCCTTTGCTGTCCAAGAACAGACAAATCTCCTCACGAAGCTCGAAACATCTTTGAAGCACCTTTCCCTGGCTTAGCCATCGCACCTCTGTGTGATAAGGCAAATCACCATGCTCCGTTTCTAACTCCGTCAGAAATGCCTTGAACTGGCGGTGATTCAAACCTTTGGCTCTGATAAAGTTAACTGTGCGCGTGATGATGCTCATTACATGCTCCATTTTCAAGGCTTTACCGCACAATGCTTCCTGGTGTATGATACAATGATAAGCTGTCAGCTCACCTGTCGCGTTTTCCTCTTGCATCTTTTCCCGTATCTTCGCCACCAGTCCGCTCCTGTGTCCACACATCGCAGGTGCTCCGTCGGTTGTCAAACCCACGAGTTTTTCCCAAGGCAGCTCCATCTCATTTACACATCTTGACACCTCTTCATACAAATCATGCCCCGTAGTTGTGCCATGCATAGGACGTAAAGCCAAAAACTCCTCTGTCACGCTTTAGGCTGGAGTCCACTCCGCGGATGAAAATTGACAACTGGGCAATGTCAGAAATGTCGGTGCTCTCATCCACAGCCAAGGAATATGCAATGAAATCTTTTCCCTTTTTCACAAGCTGCTCTTTTAGATTGATGGACAACTGGTCTACTCTCTCGGCAATGGTGTTTCTGCTCAGACTCACATTTAAAAGAGTTGCCTTTTTTCTGGGCAAACTTCGTCACAAACTTTAATCATGCAGTTTTTGATGAAATCCCCCTCCGTAAATGGCCGGGCTGATTTAGCGATCTCTTCTGCCAAAATAAAACTGGCCTTGACAGCAGCCTGGCCTTGTGATTTGGCTTTTTGAACAGAGCCTGTCGAGATTTGAGGCCTCGTTTTAATTCCTCTGCCTTTTGTAGCCTTTGTTCCATGTCCATATTCTTGTTTTTGTCCGCGTGTTTCGTTTCATAATGTCGTCTCAGATTATACTCTTTCAGTACCGCCACACTTTCTCCACACAGAAGACACACAGGTTTTCCAGCTACCTCCGTGAACAAATACTCCGACTCCCACCTTGTTTGAAACCCCGGTTCTCAGTGTCCACCTTCCGTTTTGCCATTTTTGATGGGTATCTGAAAGTTAATTTTACTGTGATGCTGACAACTGCTGTGCCAATAAATATTGAAATGAAGCAGCCTACTGCTCGGTGCGTCACCGTTGCATTGTGGGAAATGTAGTATTGGTGCGTGTAAAAGATCTGCGGGCTGCCGGCTTGCTGCGGTCTGCGGGCCGGTTCTAATAATAAATCAAGATCATCCCAGGGCCGTAAAAAACCTTCTCGCGGGCCGGATGTGGCCCGCGGGCCTTGACTCTGACATATGTGTTTTAAGGGATCGGTTGCCAATTGGCAATTTGACATGAAAATAAAATGTAATTCATTAATTTATTCATTAATTTATTCACTCATTCATTATTTCATTCACAACACACCACACACCAACCATCCTACACACACACCAACCATGCTACATACTACACACCAATCAGGCTACACACTACACACCAACCATGCTACCTACCACACACCAACCATGTTACACGCACGCACACACACCAACCATGCTACACACTACACACCAACCATGCTACACACACACACTACCCACCAGCCATGCTACACACACTACTCACACTTACAAAAGGAGCTGCTTTCGTCCCTTGTGCCGTCCATGGTGCCATCCGGATGCATCTGCAGGTAGTATCCGTGCTGACTGTACAGCCTGGTCACGATGCCTTTCAACTGGGGCTCTGCAATTAAAACAGTTAACACACAGCTTTATTAGACGGGGCCCATGGACAGAGACATACAGGGTCCATAGACAGAGACCTACAGGGCCCGTGGACAGAGACAGGCAGGGCCCGTGGACAGGGACAGATAGGACCCGTGGACAGAGACATACGGGGCCCGTGGACAGAGACATACAGGGCCCGTGGACAGGGACATACAAGGCCCATAGACAGAGACATACAGGGCCCATAGACAGAGACAGACAGGGTCCGTGGAAAGGGTCAGATAGAGCCGGTGGACAGGGACAGATAGGGCCCATGGGCAGAGCCAGACAGGGCCCGAGGACAGGGACAGACAGGGCCCGTGGGCAGAGACAGACAGGGCCCGTGGAAAGGGTCAGATAGAGCCGGTGGACAGGGACAGATAGGGCCTGTGGGCAGAGAGATACAGGGCCCATGGACAGAGACAGACAGGGCCCGTGAACAGAGACATACAGGGCCTGTAGATAGAGACAGACGGGGCATGTGGACAGGGGCAGATAGGGCCTGTGGGCAGAGACAGACAGGGCCAGTGGAAAGGGTCAGATAGGGCCCGTGGACAGGGACAAACAGGGTCCATCGATAGGGACAGATAAGGCCTGTGGACTAGGACAGATAGGGCCCGTGGACAGGAACATACAGGGCCCAGAGACAGATAGGCCCCATGGGCAGAGACAGACAGGGCTCATGGAAAGGGTCAGATAGGGCCCATGGGCAGAGACAGACAGGGCCCGAGGACAGGGACAGACAGGGCCCGTGGGCAGAGACAGACAGGGCCCGTGGGCAGAGACAGCCAGGGCTCATGGAAAGGGTCAGATAGGGCCCGTGGACAGGGACAGACAGGGTCCATCGATAGGGACAGATAAGGCCTGTGGACATGGACGGATAGGGCCTGTGGACAGGGACAGATAGGGCCCATGGACAGAGACAGACAGGGCCCATGGACAGGAACATACAGGGCCCAGAGACAGATAGGCCCCATGGGCAGAGACAGACAGGGCCCATGGACAGAGACAGATAGGGCCCATGGACAGAGACAGACAGGGCCCATGGACAGGGACAGATAGGGCCCATGGACAGGGACAGATAGGGCCCATGGACAGGGACAGATAGGGCCCATGGACAGAGACAGACAGGGCCCATGGACAGGGACAGATAGGGCCCATGGACAGAGACAGACAGGGCCCATGGACAGGGACAGATAGGGCCCATGGACAGAGACAGATAGGGCCCGTGGACAGGGACAGATAGGGCCCATGGACAGAGACAGACAGGGCCCATGGACAGGGACAGATAGGGCCCATGGACAGAGACAGACAGGGTCCGTGGACAGAGACAGACAGGGCCCGTGGACAGAGACAGATAGGGCCCGTGGACAGAGACAGACAGGTTCCGTGGACAGAGACAGACAGGGTCCGTGGACAGAGACAGACAGGGTCCGTGGACAGAGACAGACAGGGTCCGTGAACAGAGACAGACAGGGTCCGTGGACAGAGACAGACAGGGTCCGTGGACAGAGACAGACAGGGTCCGTGGACAGAGACAGACAGGGTCCGTGAACAGAGACAGACAGGTTCTGTGGACAGAGACAGACAGGGCCCGTGGACAGAGACAGATAGGGCCCGTGGACAGAGACAGACAGGTTCCGTGGACAGAGACAGACAGGGTCCGTGGACAGAGACAGACAGGGTCCGTGGACAGAGACAGACAGGGTCCGTGAACAGAGACAGACAGGGTCCATGGACAGAGACAGACAGGGTCCGTGGACAGAGACAGACAGGGTCCGTGGACAGAGACAGACAGGGTCCGTGAACAGAGACAGACAGGGCCCGTGGACAGAGACAGACAGGGCCCGTGGACAGAGACAGACAGGGCCCGTGGACAGAGACAGACAGGTTCCGTGGACAGAGACAGACAGGGCATGGACAGAGACAGATAGGGCCCATGGACAGAGACAGATAGAATACTAGTGTAATAGATATTTAGTGGCGAGAGGAACTTGAAATTGCATAGAAAGGGTTAATAGCAGCGTGTCAGTAAGGAAGGCAGAAAAATTATTTTGATAGTCTGAGTTTACAACACACACAACCAAATATGGCTTTTAAAAGGGTATATAAATGATTAAGTTGTCAATGCAATAAAGCACACACAGATTATAAAGGGAAAGACAGGCAAATCACGCACACACCTCTCTTCCGGACAAGGTAAACACCTTTTTTGCCCTCTTCAAGGAAAACAACACCGACGTGGGCCCCTGCCGCTCCCCTTTCCTTAACACCATTGTGTCCTTCAAGCTCATCACTAAGCTCAGGGCCCTGTGTCTGCGCAACTGGGTCCTAGACTTCCTGATAGACCAATCCAAGTTGGTGAAGGTAGGCAACAACACCTCCGCCACACTGATCCTCAACACGGGGACCCCACAGTAGCCAAGTCAATCACCAAGTTTGCTGACGACACAACAGTAGTAGGCCCAGTGGTGGGCAGTCAGGGCCTTCTCTGCTGGCCTAAATATCATCAGAATATAATTTTTTTTTAAATATATTTTCCCACAAATATGTATTAGATTATTCCCCAGAGTAAGAGTTATACTCTTCATTTCATAGCTTTCCTCTTGGTTGCACTGCTTCCAGCCCCAGGTTGAGATTTGGAGGGCTGGTCTTTATGTTAGATCTTTTATCCAATCATATTCAGCCATCATGTGTTGCCAGGGGTCTAAAATCTGCCCTCAGGCCTTCAGAATCAACAGTGTCAACCAATCAGCTTTAGAGTTGGCTATTGTGCGCCTGCTGGCTGGCTCCAGTGTTACACAGGAGCCAGCTAGCAGGCGTAGTGCGTGCACGTCTTTAGATTGGATGACCAATATTGAGAGGCAGGTCCTATGGGCAGGTCTATGCAGAACCTCAGAACTAGGAAACTGAATTTGATAAACAAATTAGTTTGCGTACTACTAAGCTGTTTTTTCAACCCACAATGGTGGAAGGAGGGAGAAGATAACGATTTGGTCGAGGATATAATTATAACGCCATTCTCAAGACGAACTTCTCAAGAAAAGTTAGACATTGTAAGGAGAGGTAGCCCGACGCCGACGCTACAAAGCCTGTCACAGGTGGGAAAGGGGTTCGTTCGCCACTTTCAAAGTTCCAACTACGAGCGCTATCAATGGCTTACAGGCTCCGAGAAGTACTGCAAACTGTACTGCTGGGAATGCCTATTATTTGCAAGTGATCGATTTGGTGTTTGGAGCCACACTGGCTTTGCAAACTTGAGTTATCTAACCAAGGCAGCAACGAGACACCAAAGTACGGCTGGGCACTTACAAGCAATGGTGCTTTTGAAAACTTTTGGGGACACCCGAGTGGATCTACAGCTCAACGAACAAGCGCACAGGGCAACGGAGCTGCACAATGAAAAGGTGAAGAAAAGTAGGGAAATATTGACTCATTGATCGTGTCATGGCATCATAATGATGGTAATAAGAGGTGGATTCATTCGAGTGGGACTGTGTAGGACCTCACTGAAGGCCCAGGCCCCAGGACCACGGCACGCCACTGAGGAGGCTTGATTACCAACAACGACGAGGCTGCCTACTGGGAGGAGGTGAAAGTCCTGGCGGAGTGGTTCCTCAACAAAATGAAGGAGCTGATTGTGGACTAGAGGAAGCAGCAGAGAGAGCATGCCCCCATCCACATCAACGGGGACGCAGTCGAGAGGGTAGACATCTTCAAGATCTATGGCATGCACATCAATGAGGTCCCTTCACACCTACAGCATGGTGAAACGGTGGAACAGGGCCTCCACAGACCCTCACAAACGTCTACCGATGCACCATCAATACACTCTTAGAAAAATAATTTCCTTATAGAAGCAAAAATGGTTCTATCACTTGCTTCATATATAGGACCCATAACAGTTCTATGTAGAACCCTTTTATAAGGTTCTTTGATCAGAACCCTGGAGGTTCTTCTTCACTGAACCAAAATGGTTCCATATAGAACCCTGCATGGTGCTATTTAAGAATTATGACTACTACTTTTAAATCGTAATATTTTGATCGAAGAATATAATTTAATAAACAATTAAACAATGGACAAAATAATACCAGCATAGTTTTAAGAATTTATTGTAATTATATGCAAACATAGTTTGGAAATATGCGCTGGTGGCTAGCGAGGCATCTCTTTGTTTGAATGATGGCCCACATCAACTCTGGCTGACTTCTTTAGAATACAATACAATACTTTGTCCATTGGTTACAGTGTCAACAGAAATGGGTCTTCTTCTCTGTTCTCAACCCCCCTCCAAAACAGCAGACCTCACACATACAGTTGAGACAAGTACAGGTTCAAGATGCATGCCATGCCCCTGGTTTAAGAGCATGTTGTGGGGTTAAGGGCCTTGCTCAAGGTCCCAACAGAAAGGGAATATTTTGAGGATGTGAACCCAGCAGCCTGCCACAGGGTCCATCTCCTGCCACAGGTCCCAGCTCCTGCCACAGGTCCCAGCTCCTGCCACAGGTCCCAGCTCCTGCCACAGGTCCCAGCTCCTGCCACAGGTCCCAGCTCCTGCCACAGGTCCCAGCTCCTGCCACAGGTCCCAGCTCCTGCCACAGGTCCTAGCTCCTGCCACAGGTCCCAGCTCCTGCCACAGGTCCCAGCTCCTGCCACAGGTCCCAGCTCCTGCCACAGGTCCCAGCTCCTGCCACAGGTCCCAGCTCCTGCCACATGTCCCAGCTCCTGCCACATGTCCCAACTCCTGCCACAGGTCTCAACTCCTGCCACAGGTCCCAACTCCTGCCACAGGTCCCAACTCCTGCCACAGATCCAAAAGAGCAAAAACAAGTTCATCTTCAGAAATAAACACAAGTTAATCTGCCCAAAAAATGCCATGCAGACATATCATTATTATGATGTAGAATAACAATTTACATGCAGTTGATGTCAGCAGCAGCCGAAAGAGAGATCCTCTGCCTCTGATAGTTCTGGGATACTGCCAGACTTGAGAAAAACATAAATAGTGTGTTATAAGTAATGTAATGATTAACAAGGCTATTGAATCACCAAGATACATAATTTATTATAAATCATTCATACATAACTTACCTCCTCTCAGTCAGCAACAGTCTTCTAATGGCTTCATGAAATTTACATTTACATTTACATTTAAGTCATTTAGCAGACGCTCTTATCCAGAGCGACTTACAAATTGGTGCATTCACCAATTTGAGGGGCTAGTCCCCTCAATTGAAATACTGAAATAAAATAAATAATTTGCTATTTGCCAACATCAGGCTGAGTCTGTAGCTCTATTTGACATATCCCATAATAGAAAATAATGTTTATTTGAAAGGGTTACTGTAACCTGACTATCTTGTTAATTGACTAATTAAAGTAGCCTGCCATTTTATGTTTAGCTAGCTAAGTTACCTTACAAAGTGCTCAAATGCTAATAACGTTATACTCTAATAGCCTATATTTTATCATACAACTTTGGCTTCATGTATTTGAATGAAATGATACTCATATCTTACCTTAATATGTTGAAAAAGAACATGCTTATATGCTAGTTGCAAGTTTGTTCAGCCACTGTCCTCTTGTGTTGTCATGCTGGAATGGATTGGCAGCTGTTTTTTGAATCGGAATGGCAGTTACATTTTTATTTGACCAGAAAGCTCTATATAGAACCCCCTTTTTGATCTAAGAGTGTACACTTTTTCAATTTTTCTCAGCCAATCATCAGTCATTTGTGTAAGTGCCGTGCTAGTTGAAGGTCCTCCCATGTAAGCATCCGGAAAGTCTGTTGCTAATATGTTTACAGTAAAATAGCATTGTATCTGGTCAAACACCATTTTTTCCAAACATTTACTAATGGTCGTTTTGCTATATTGTGAATAAAGAGTTACCTGTCTAACAGAACACCAGAACCTCTCCAACATAATTCAGGTAGAATCAGTAATTACTCAGGGCAGTTGTCTAGGCCTTTTACTTTTTTCAATCTTTACTAATGACATGCTAATGACACACTGGCTTTGAGTAAAACCAGTGTGTCTATGTATGTGGATGACTCAACACTATACACGTCAACTACACCAAACTGGAAGTCTTCCGACTAGCTTGGAAAGACAGTACCGTGCAGTATCGAAGAGCCCTCACTGCTGCTCGATCATCCTATTTTTTTTTATACTGTCGCAAAGCTAACTAAAAAGCAGCATTCCCCAAGAGAGGATGGCTGTCACTTCAGCAGTAACAAATTCATGAACTTCTTTGAGGAAAAGATCAGGATCATTAGAGAGCAAATTACGGACTCCTCTTTAAATCTGCGTATTCCTCCAAAGCTCAGTTGTCCTGAGTCTGCACAACTCTGCCAGGACCTAGGATCAAGAGAGACACTCAAGTGTTTTAGTACTATATCTCTTGACACAATGATGAAAATAATCATGTCCTCTAACCTTCAAGCTGCATACTGGACCCTATTCTAACTGAAAGAGCTGCTTCCTGTGCTTGGCCCTCCTATGTTGAACATAATAAACGGCTCTCTATCCACCGGATGTGTACCAAACTCACTAAAAGTGGCAGTAATAAAGCCTCTCTTCAAAAAGCCAAACCTTGACCCAGAAAACATTAAACACTAAATCGGCCTATATCAAATCTTCACTCTAACATTTTAGAAAAAGCTGTTGCGCAGCAGCTCACTGCCTTCCTGAAGACAAACAATGTATACGAAATACTTCAGTCGGGTTTTAGACTCCATCATAGCACTGAGACTGCACTTGTGAAGGTGGTAAATGACCTTTAAATGGCGTCAGACCGAGGCTCTGCATCTGTCCTCGTGCTCCTAGACCTTAGTGCTCCTTTTGGTACCATCGATCACCACATTCTTTTGGAGAGATTGGAAACCCAAATTGGTCTACATGGACAAGTTCTGGCCTGGTTTAGATCTTATCTGTCGGAAAGATATCAATTTGTTTCTGTGAATGGTTTGTCCACTGACAAATCAACTGTCAATTTCGGTGTTCCTCAAGGTTCTGTTTTAGGACCACTATTGTTTTCACTATATATTTTACCTCTTGGGGATGTCATTCAAAAACGTAATGTTAACTTTCAGTGCTATGCGGATGACACACAGCTGTACATTTCAATGAAACATGGTGAAGCCCCAAAATTGCCCTCGCTAGAAGCCTGTGTTTCAGACATAAGGAAGTGGAGTTGCTTGTTCTAGGTCCCAAAAAACAAAGATATCTTCTGTTGAATTTGACAATTAATCTCTTCAGTAGGTCATATGATTGAGTGTAGTCTGGCCCAGGAGTGTGAAGGTGAACGGAAAGGCTCTCTGCCTCTAACCCTATTACAGGGGCTGTCACTGGCTTACTGGTGCTCTTTCATGCTGTCCTTAGGAGGGGTGCGTCACTTGAGTGGGTTGAATCGCTGACATTGTCTTTCTGTCTGGGTTGGCGGCCCCCCTTGGGTTGTGCCGTGGTGGGCTATACTCGGCCTTGTCTCAGGATGGTGGTTGAAGATATCCCTCTAGTGGTGTGGGGGCTGTGCTTTAGCAAAGTGGGTGGGGTTATATTCTGCCTGTTTGTCCCTGTCCGGGGGTATCATCAGATGTAGCCACAGTGTCTCCTGATCCCTCCTGTCTCAGCCTCCAGTATTAATGCTGCAGTAGTTTGTGTGTCGGGGGGCTAGGGTCAGTCTGTTATATCTGGAGTATTTATCCTGTCTTATCCGGTGTCCTGTAATGTCCTGTAATTCTCTCTCTCTTTCTCTCTTTCTCTCTCTCGGAGGACCTGATCCCTAGGACCATGCCTCAGCTGGCGTGATGACTCCTTGCTGTCCCCAGTCCACTTGGCCGTGCTGCTGCTCCAGTTTCAACTGGTCTGCCTGCGGCTATGGAACCCTGAACTGTTCACTGGAAGTGCTACCTGTCCCAGACCTGCCTTTTTCAACTCTCTACAGACAGCAGGAGAGGTAGAGATACTCTCAATGATTGTCAATGAAAAGCCAACTGACATTTACTCCTGAGGTGCTGACTTGTTGCACCCTCGACAACTACTGTAATTATTATTATTTGACCATGCTGGTCATTTATGAGCATTTGAACATCTTGGCCATGTTCTGTTATAATCAAAAAATCTAATCAAATGTATTTGTCACATACACATGGTTAGCAGATGTTAATTCGAGTGTAGCGAAATGCTCGTGTTTCTAGTTCCGACAATGCACTAATAACCAACGAGTAATCTAACCTAACAATTCCAAAACTACTACCTTACAAGTGTAAAGGGATAAAGAATATGTACATAAAGATATATGAATGAGTGATGGTACAGAACGGCATAGGCAAGATGCAGTAGATGGTATCGAGTACAGTATATACATATGAGATGAGTAATGTAGGGTATGTAAACATTATATTAAGTAGCATTGTTTAAAGTGGCTAGTGATATATTTTACATCAATTGCCATTAATTCCCATTATTAAAGTGGCTGGAGTTGAGTCAGTGTGTTGGCAGCAACCACTCAATGTTAGTGGTGGCTGTTTAACAGTCTGATAGCCTTGAGATTGAAAAACAGCTTCTGTCTCTCGGTCCCTGCTTTGATGCACCTGTACTGACCTCGCCTTCTGGATGATAGCGGGGTGAACAGGCAGTGGCTCGGGTGGTTGTTGTCCTTGATGATCTTTATTGCCTTCCTGTGACATCGGGTGGTGGAGGTGTCCTGGAGGGCAGGTAGCTTGCCCCCTGTGATGCGTTGTGCAGACCTCACTACCCTCTGGATGCTGTCTGTGTGGGTGGACCAATTCAGTTTGTCTGTGATGTGTACGCCGAGGAACTTAAAACTTACTACCCTCTCCACTACTGTCCCATCGATGTGGATAGGGGGGTGCTCCCTCTGCTGTTTCGTGAAGTCAACATCTCCCCACAATCATCTTCTTAGTTTTGTTGACGTTGAGTGTGAGGTTATTTTCCTGACACCACACTCCGAGGGCCCTCACCTCCTCCCTGTAGGCCGTCTCGTCATTGTTGGTAATCAAGCCTACCACTGTAGTGACATCCGCAAACTTGATGATTGAGTTGGAGGCGTGCATGGCCACGCAGTCGTGGGTGAACAGGGTGTACAGGAGATGGCTCAGAACGCACCCTTGTGGGGCCCCAGTTTTGAGGATCAGCGGGGTGGAGATGTTGTTACCTACCCTCACCACCTGGGGGCGGCCCTCAGGAAGTCCAGTACCCAATTGCACAGGGCGGGGTGGAGACCCAGGGTCTCGAGCTGGATGACGAGTTTGGAGGGTACTAATCTCCATCCGGCACAGCCAGAAGAGGACTGGCCACCCCTCATAGCCTGGTTCCTCTCTAGGTTTTTGATGTTTTAGGCTGGATTTCTATACAGCACTTTGATATATCAGCTGATGTAAGAAGGGCTATTGCAATACATTTGATTTGATTTGAGCTACTACAGCAAGTTAAATCACTGCAACACTAGTTTCAGAATGGGTGGCAAGGAATAAGTTAGTTGTAAATACTTCAAAAATGAAAAGCATTGTATTTGGGACAAATCATTCACTAAACACTAAACCTCAACGAAATCTTGTAATACATCATGTGGAAATTGGGTAAATTGAGGTCACTAAACTGCTTAGTGTAACCCTGGATTGTAAACTGTCATGGTCACAACATGTCAATACAGCAGTAGCTAAGATAGGGAGAAGTTTGTCCATAATAAAGCACTACTCTGCCTTTATAACAACACTATCAACAGGGCATGTCCTACAGGCCCAGTTGTGTCACACCTGGACTACTGTTCAGTCGTATGGTCAGGTGCCACACACAGGGACCTCAGAAAATTACAATTGGCTCAGAACAGGGCAGCACGGCTGGCCCTTAAATGTACACGAAGAGGTTTCATTAATAATATGCATGCAAATCTCTCATGGCTCAAAGTGAAGGAGAGATCTAATTAATCACTACTTTTTTTTGTAAGAAGTGTTGACATGCTGAATCAAATAAAATAAAATAGTATTTGTCACTTGCGCCAAATACAACAGGTGTAGTAGACCTTAGAGTAAAATACTTAATTAAAATCCCTTAACCAAAAATGCAGTTAATAAAAATACCCCCAAATAAGAAATTAAAGTAACAAACAATGAAGAGCAGCAGGAGGTGTCTGTTTAAAATACTGGCATACAGCCGGGACACCCATCCATACCCATGCCATGGAACTCTATTCCACATAAGGTAACTGATGCAAGTAGAATCAGATTTTTTTTTAAATGATAGAAATGCACCTTATGGAACAGCGGGACTGTGAAGAGACACACACACACAGGCACATACACATGATAAGACACGCACTCTAAACACAAGTACACATTAATTTTGTATTGTAGATATGTGATAGTAGAGTAGTGGCCTGAGGACACACACTTAGTATGTTGTGAAAAGTGTTATGAATTGTAACAATGTAATATTTTAAATTGTATATAACTGCCTTAATGTTGCTGGACCCCAGGAAGAGTAGGTTCTGCCTTGGCAGGAACTAGTGGGGGATCCTTAATCAAATACAAATCATAGCTTTCACCTGGATTCACCTGGTCAGTCTATGTCATGGAAAGAGCATGTACAGTCAGAACCTTTTTTAGTAAAGGGTTTTTTAATCTGATCCAACGAACCAAAAGGTTCTATATAGAACCCCAAATAACCTTTTTTTCTAAGAATGTAGCATTCTGTCGGGCTGTAACACTGCCTGGTACGGCACCGCCCACAACCACAGGGTTCTCCAGAGTGTGGTGCAGTCAGCCCAACGTATCATCGGGGGCACACTGCCTTCCCTCCAGGACATCTACAGCACCCGGTGTCACAGGAAGGCCAAGAAGATCATCAAGGACCTCAGCCACCCGAGCCACGGTATGTTCACCCCGCTACCATCTAGAAAGTGGAGACAGTACAGGTGCATCAACGCTGGGACCAAGAGACTGATGAACAGCTTCTGTCCCCAGGCCATCACACTGTTAAACATTCATCACTTGCCGGCCTCCGCCCAGTACACTGCCTCACTGAACCTTACACACGGTTACTAGCCAGCTACCACTAGGTACCCTACCCTGCACCTTAAAGACTGCTGCCCTATGTACATAGAGTCAATGAAAACTGGTCACTTTAATAATGTTTACATACTGTTTAATCCACTTTATATGTGCATATTGTAATCTATTCATGACTAATCCTATATAACTACTACCAACCACACCTTTTCTATTACTGCTGTCTATACACACCATTCACATAGTATACATACTATATATACATATAGGTTTTGCATTTGAATTACTGTTACAGTGCTATTTGGGTTGTTAATTAGATTCATTATGACATTTCATTATTTATTTTTTCTTTTGTCGGGGGTCGATTATTTATGTTCTTGTTTTACATTTTACTGCAATGTTAAGAGCTCGTAACAGAAGCATTTTACTGCAATGTTAAGAGCTCGTAACAGAAGCATTTTACTGCAATGTTAAGAGCTCGTAACAGAAGCATTTTACTGCAATGTTAAGAGCTCGTAACAGAAGCATTTTACTGCAATGTTAAGAGCTCGTAACAGAAGCATTTTACTGCAATGTTAAGAGCTCGTAACAGAAGCATTTTACTGCAATGTTAAGAGCTCGTAACAGAAGCATTTTACTGCAACGTTAAGAGCTCGTAACAGAAGCATTTTACTGCAATGTTAAGAGCTCGTAACAGAAGCATTTTACTGCAATGTTAAGAGCTAGTAACAGAAGCATTTTACTGCAATGTTAAGAGCTCGTAACAGAAGCATTTTACTGCAATGTTAAGAGCTCGTAACAGAAGCATTTTACTGCAACGTTAAGAGCTCGTAACAGAAGCATTTTACTGCAACGTTAAGAGCTAGTAACAGAAGCATTTTACTGCAATGTTAAGAGCTAGTAACAGAAGCATTTTACTGCAATGTTAAGAGCTCGTAACAGAAGCATATTACTGCACCCACTGAAGTATCTTGCAAACTGTATACGCAACTAATAAACTTTGATTTGAAATATTTGTAACATCAACTAATAATGATGAATAACAGTTTAATAAAAGCTAAAGACAAAAATAGACAAACTGATGGCATGAACAGAGCCCCCGCGAGCACCTTATCTCTCTCTCTCTGCCCATTGTCTTTGCCAGTGCTGTTTTCAGCAAGGTTTTGGGTCATTGGAGGATTAAGTCAAGTGAGAGAACGAGCCTGTCTTCTGCTCCATAAAATATACATCAGCATCACACATTTATTTGTGATGGGCAAGAGAACAGGAGGAGGAGGAGGAGGAGGAGGAGGAGGAGAAGAACTGAATGTTTCATGAGCAGGTTCCCTGCAGTCTACTTTGTGTTCATTTAAGAAACCGACAGAAAAAGAATCCTTGCAGC
The DNA here is from genome assembly GCF_023373465.1 of Oncorhynchus keta. Taxonomy (NCBI): domain Eukaryota; kingdom Metazoa; phylum Chordata; class Actinopteri; order Salmoniformes; family Salmonidae; genus Oncorhynchus; species Oncorhynchus keta. The sequence goes on along the minus strand of NC_068426.1, from coordinate 19,329,165 downwards.
TCAGAGGCATCCAGCCAGCTGAGTCTGGTCCGGTTCACTCCGTCAACCTCTTCCTTTCCAAATCTAAGTTCCCCTCCTCACTTACCCTCCCCCTGCTCTGTGGGACTCCTAGTTGACAATCCCCCAGCAGGAGTCTGCAGGTGTCGTGGTGCCGTGCCTTAATGCTCAGTCACTCTCAGTTAGAGGGAACAGCCTGGTCCAGCTAGCAGGCTGCCTCTCCTCCACAATGCAGCTTTAATAAGGGGGATGAAACATGGATGAGTGAGGGGTTTGTGAGGAAACCTTGAGGACTGAGGGTCAGATGGTAGTTCCCATGTTTCTAACCTCCTCCTCCGCCAGCCTCCCCTGAGAGCCAGGCAGGCAGGGCACTGCGCAATCCGCTCGCCTTTTTCCTCACACTCAGGACAGTGTGTGTGTGTGTGTGTGTGTGTGTACTCACTATGTGGGTATGTGATTGGGTATGTGATTTGAAGGGCTATTATTACCCATAGGAACAGAGCCAGGGCCGGGACATCAGTAAAAATGTGACAGAGACTCCCATGGTTACAATTGTGTAGCTACAAGGCTCCCTCTTTCTCCTTCTCTCCCTCTAATCTCTCCCTTTTTTCTTTATCACCCTCTCTCTCTCCCCTTCTCTCTCTCTCTATATCCCATATCCTTTGAGTTATGTGGGCTTTCATCCTATCCAATAACACCATACATCACCCAATCAGAGAACTGAGGCCGTTTATTACATGTCCCTGAGGATGTGTGAGAATGGGAGGGGGGTGACAAGGAAATCAGAGAAACAACAAGGGATTTGTAGAGCGAGAGAGATGACAGTGTCATTTTATTAGGTCACTTGGCTGTATGTGTGCTGAAGAAACAGATGTTCATTAGACAGACGTTCAATAGACAGCTCAAGCAAGATGGGACTAATCAAGACCCCTGCTTGATGTCTGTCTTGGCCAATAGATCTATTGTTTCACTCCCACACTGAACAGGGTCCACTGTCCAAACATACTGTAATGTACACAAAGCCTGCTGTTAACAAATGGAAGACAAGAGCCAGAACAAGTCCTCATCATACCAGAGATACTCTGAGTGTACTAAACATTAGGAACACCTTCCTAGTATTGAGTGTGCCCTCAGAACAGCTTCAATGTGTCAGGGCATGGACTCTACAAGGTGTTGAAAGTGTTCCACAGGGATGCTGGGCCATGTTGACTCAACAGTTTCCTGTGTGTATCAAGAATGGTCCACCACCCAAAGGACATCCAGCCAACTTGACACATCTGTGGGAAGCATTGAAGTCAACATGACCTAGCATCACTGTGGAATGCTTTCGAGACCTTGTAGAGTCCATACCCTGATGAATTGAGGCTGTTCTGAGGGCAAAAGTGGGTGCAGAGGGGAGAAGGGATGTTTGGGTGGCAGCAGGGCCAGAGGGGAGAGGGGATGGCTGGGAGGCAGCAGGGCCAGAGGGGAGAGGGGATGGCTGGGAGGCAGCAGGGCCAGAGGGGAGAGGGGATGGCTGGGAGGCAGCAGGGCCAGAGGGGAGAGGGGATGGCTGGGAGGCAGCAGGGCCAGAGGGGAGAGGGGATGGCTGGGTGGCAGCAGGGCCAGAGGGGAGAGGGGATGGCTGGGAGGCAGCAGGGCCAGAGGAGAGGGGATGGCTGGGTGGCAGCAGGGCCAGAGGGGAGAGGGGATGGCTGGGAGGCAGCAGGGCCAGAGGGGAGAGGGGATGGCTGGGTGGCAGCAGGGCCAGAGGGGAGAGGGGATGGCTGGGAGGCAGCAGGGCCAGAGGGGAGAGGGGATGGCTGGGTGGCAGCAGGGCCAGAGGGGAGAGGGGATGGCTGGGAGGCAGCAGGGCCAGAGGGAGAGGGGATGGCTGGGTGGCAGCAGGGCCAGAGTGGAGAGGGGATGGCTGGGTGGCAGCAGGGCCAGAGGGGAGAGGGGATGGCTGGGAGGCAGCAGGGCCAGAGGGGAGAGGGATGGCTGGGTGGCAGCAGGGCCAGAGGGGAGGGGGATGGCTGGGAGGCAGCAGGGCCAGAGGGGATAGGGGATGGCTGGGAGGCAGCAGGGCCAGAGGGGAGAGGGGATGGCTGGGTGGCAGCAGGGCCAGAGGGGAGAGGGATGGCTGGAAGGCAGCAGGGCCAGAGGGGAGAGGGGATGGCTGGGTGGCAGCAGGGCCAGAGGGGAGAGGGGATGGCTGGGAGGCAGCAGGGCCAGAGGGAGAGGGGATGGCTGGGAGGCAGCAGGACCAGAGGGGAGAGGGGATGGCTGGGAGGCAGCAGGACCAGAGGGGAGAGGGATGGCTGGGAGGCAGCAGGGCCAGAGGGGATAGGGGATGGCTGGGAGGCAGCAAGACCAGAGGGAGAGGGGATGGCTGGGAGGCAGCAGGGCCAGAGTGGAGAGGGGATGGCTGGGAGGCAGCAGGACCAGAGTGGAGAGGGGATGGCTGGGAGGCAGCAGGACCAGAGTGGAGAGGGGATGGCTGGGTGGCAGCAGGGCCAGAGGGGAGAGGGGATGGCTGGGAGGCAGCAGGACCAGAAGGGAGAGGGGATGGCTGGGAGGCAGCAGGACCAGAAGGGAGGGGATGGCTGGGAGGCAGCAGGACCAGAGGGGAGGGGATGGCTGGGAGGCAGCAGGGCCAGAGGGGAGAGGGGATGGCTGGGAGGCAGCAGGGCCAGAGGGGAGAGGGGATGGCTGGGAGGCAGCAGGACCAGAGGGGAGAGGGGATGGCTGGGAGGCAGCAGGACCAGAGGGGAGAGGGGATGGCTGGGTGGCAGCAGGGCCAGAGGGGAGAGGGGATGGCTGGGAGGCAGCAGGGCCAGAGGGGAGAGGGGATGGCTGGGAGGCAGCAGGGCCAGAGGGGAGAGGGGATGGCTGGGAGGCAGCAGGGCCAGAGGGGAGAGGGGATGGCTGGGAGGCAGCAGGGCCAGAAGGGAGAGGGGATGGCTGGGAGGCAGCAGGACCATAAGGGAGAGGGGATGGCTGGGTGGCAGCAGGGCCAGAGGGGAGAGGGGATGGCTGGGAGGCAGCAGGGCCAGAGGGGAGAGGGGATGGCTGGGAGGCAGCAGGGCCAGAGGGGAGAGGGGATGGCTGGGAGGCAGCAGGGCCAGAGGGGAGAGGGGATGGCTGGGAGGCAGCAAGACCAGAGGGGAGAGGGGATGGCTGGGAGGCAGCAAGACCAGAGTGGAGAGGGATGGCTGGGTGGCAGCAGGGCCAGAGGGGAGAGGGGATGGCTGGGAGGCAGCAGGACCATAAGGGAGAGGGGATGGCTGGGTGGCAGCAGGGCCAGAGTGGAGAGGGATGGCTGGGAGGCAGCAGGGCCAGAGGGGATAGGGGATGGCTGGGAGGCAGCAGGACCAGAGGGGAGAGGGATGGCTGGGTGGCAGCAGGGCCAGAGGGGAGAGGGATGGCTGGGAGGCAGCAGGACCAGAGGGGAGAGGGGATGGCTGGGTGGCAGCAGGGCCAGAGGGGAGAGGGGATGGCTGGGAGGCAGCAGGGCCAGAGGGGAGAGGGGATGGCTGGGAGGCAGCAGGACCAGAAGGAATGGCTAGGATAGTTCTCAGTTTATCTCAGTGTAGGCATAAATGTAATTTACCCAATTACCATCTACCGATATGTTCACCAATATGGGCAGGGCCGGCTCCAGGCATAAGCGACATAAGCAGTCGCTTAGGGCCCCACCCCACCAAGACATATATATTTTTGGAAATCAGTCAGGTTACTGTTGAGAGTTAGAATACTCAAGTTGTACGTTTGAAGTTTGGTTGTACATCAAAAGTACAGCTAACAATGTTTTGATTGGTAAGTTAGTCAAGCCAGTTATCTAAACTTGTGGTGAAAATGGCCAAATACGCAGGGACCCTGACATCGAGGGGGCCGACACTGATGTTGTTACTCACTGCAACATTTTCTCTATTCCCCTTGGCAAAATGTGTAGAATACAGAAAATGTACTCTCATAAAACTTGCATTATTCTCTCCACCATCAAAAGGCGGGGGACCACAAAAAAAATGGCCTGCTTAGTGGGGAGGCATCCCAACCAAATCTCGCTTCGGGCCCTTTAGACTAGCCGTCCCTAAATATGGCTGCTTAGTGGGGAGGCATCCCAACCAAATCTCGCTTCGGGCCCTTTAGACTAGCCGTCCCTAAATATGGCTGCTTAGTGGGGAGGCATCCCAACCAAATCTCGCTTCGGGCCCTTTAGACTAGCCGTCCCTAAATATGGCTGCTTAGTGGGGAGGCATCCCAACCAAATCTCGCTTCGGGCCCTTTAGACTAGCCGTCCCTAAATATGGCTGCTTAGTGGGGAGGCATCCCAACCAAATCTCGCTTCGGGCCCTTTAGACTAGCCGTCCCTAAATATGGCTGCTTAGTGGGGAGGCATCCCAACCAAATCTCGCTTCGGGCCCTTTAGACTAGCCGTCCCTAAATATGGCTGCTTAGTGGGGAGGCATCCCAACCAAATCTCGCTTTGGGCCCTTTAGACTAGCCGTCCCTAAATATGACTGCTTAGTGGGGAGGCATCCCAACCAAATCTCGCTTCGGCCCTTTAGACTAGCCGTCCCTAAATATGGCTGCTTAGTGGGGAGGCATCCCAACCAAATCTCGCTTCGGGCCCTTTAGACTAGCCGTCCCTAAATATGGCTGCTTAGTGGGAGGCATCCCAACCAAATCTCGCTTTGGGCCCTTTAGACTAGCCGTCCCTAAATATGGCTGCTTAGTGGGGAGGCATCCCAACCAAATCTCGCTTTGGGCCCTTTAGACTAGCCGTCCCTAAATATGGCTGCTTAGTGGGAGGCATCCCAACCAAATCTCGCTTTGGGCCCTTTAGACTAGCCGTCCCTAAATATGGCTGCTTAGTGGGGAGGCATCCCAACCAAATCTCGCTTCGGGCCCTTTAGATTAGCCGTCCCTAAATATGGCTGCTTAGTGGGGAGGCATCCCAACCAAATCTCGCTTTGGGCCCTTTAGACTAGCCGTCCCTAAATATGGCTGCTTAGTGGGGAGGCATCCCAACCAAATCTCGCTTCGGGCCCTTTAGACTAGCCGTCCCTAAATATGGCTGCTTAGTGGGGAGGCATCCCAGCAAATCTCGCTTCGGGCCCTTTAGACTAGCCGTCCCTAAATATGGCTGCTTAGTGGGAGGCATCCCAACCAAATCTCGCTTTGGGCCCTTTAGACTAGCCGTCCCTAAATATGGCTGCTTAGTGGGGAGGCATCCCAACCAAATCTCGCTTCGGGCCCTTTAGACTAGCCGTCCCTAAATATGGCTGCTTAGTGGGGAGGCATCCCAACCAAATCTCGCTTCGGGCCCTTTAGACTAGCCGTCCCTAAATATGGCTGCTTAGTGGGAGGCATCCCAACCAAATCTCGCTTCGGGCCCTTTAGACTAGCCGTCCCTAAATATGGCTGCTTAGTGGGGAGGCATCCCAACCAAATCTCGCTTCGGGCCCTTTAGACTAGCCGTCCCTAAATATGGCTGCTTAGTGGGGAGGCATCCCAACCAAATCTCGCTTCGGGCCCTTTAGACTAGCCGTCCCTAAATATGGCTGCTTAGTGGGGAGGCATCCCAACCAAATCTCGCTTCGGGCCCTTTAGATTAGCCGTCCCTAAATATGGCTGCTTAGTGGGGAGGCATCCCAACCAAATCTCGCTTCGGGCCCTTTAGATTAGCCGTCCCTAAATATGGTTGCTTCAAAGGTCATTAGCTGTTTTACGAGCTCCCCTCAAAACTTCATCCAGCATCAGCAAAGACATATGAGTGCACACGCACATTTGATTGGACATATTGCGCAATGACATTGACGTGGGAGTCAAACAGACAGCAGACTATTATAGTGCAGAATCATAACACTGACTCCCGGTCATAGGATACTGCAGCCATGCACTACAGACATCTCTCTCTCTCTCACAAACACACACCGTGTCATCCTAGCTAATGCTCTGATAGCATACGGGTAGGGGTGAGAGCCTAGGTGCCACAACAGACAAGTCACACTGGCTGTGTCCAAAATCTGTCTTGCCTACTACTTCCGAAAACGTCCTACTATGTACTAATCATACTACATGCTATTTAGAACAAACTGTTTTGTAAATATGTATGTAAATACGCAATAAGCATCAAATATTAACATATACAAGCCTCACTTACAGTGTACTGAGAATGCGTCATCCAATGCGCCGTTGTTTCCGCCATCCGTTCTTTCCTACATCGCATCTCATTATCAGTTGATTATCAACTGCCGTCATACACACGTGGATCTGAAATGATGATTCTCTTCCTCAATTTGCATGCAGACAAAACTAGTATGACATCCTGGCATTTAAATGGTTCTCAATTTTGAAATTTCACATACTTTAGAAAGGTTCTGTTTGCATACCCAAGTTGCCTGCTATTTCAAATGCAAATATGGATATTTGGACACAGCCAGAATCACCACGGTAACAGATCCATGCTAATTTCATTCATCAGACAGGGTAACACTCACCTACGTACACAAACATACATAGATGCACTCTCTACCCACAATAATCTTCTTTTCATCACCAGCTCTGTCTAATTCCATCTCACGCATCAATACCCTTTAATTAACATAATACGATTTTCTTGCTGTTTCATTTTGCTTCCTTCTCGCTGCTTCCCCAGTGCGAGCCAATTAAAGAGGAAGCCAACACTTTGGATGCATGTTCCTCACACTGCTCCCCTCGTTGGCACCAATAGGCTGAGCCATCACTATTTCATCACCATTCCACACCAGTCCGGGGTGAGGGCAGTCATACAGAGCCTGTTCCGTCATCAAACATGGATGCCAAGTGTGACGCCCGAGCTAATCAGACCCCCGGGCTGACTATCATGTACATTGCAGAGCTCCCAATGTGTTCCACACACAGGTTGGAATGTCAGTAGGATCTCTATGGTTCTGCAGCTGTATGCTCAAATCAAATCAAAATGTTACTCGTCACCTGCATCGTAAACAAGAGGTGTGGACTTACCCAACAATGCAGAGAGAAAGAAAATAGAGAAAGAAAATACAAGTAATAATAGATACACAATGAGTAAGGATAACTTGGCTATTTACAAGAAGTACCGGGAAGATGTGCAGGGGTACGAGGTCATTGAGGTAGATATGTACACATAACTAAAAACAAAGGGACAGAAACAGCGGATGTGATGAGTCAAACAACGGAGTGGGAAAAAGGGTCAATGCAGATTGTTCAATAGTTAACCAATAGCTATCCGGACTAACTATTTAGCAGCCTTATGGCTTGGGGGTAGAAGTTGTTCAGGGTTCTTGCCGTGCTGTAGCAGAGAGAACAGTCTGGTGGCTGGAGTATGAATCTCAGCCTTATGGCTTGGGGGTAGAAGTTGTTCAGGGTTCTTGCCGTGCTGTAGCGGAGAGAACAGTCTATGACTTTGGTGGCTGGAGTCTTTGATCATTTCTTAGGGCTTTCCTGTGACGGCGCCTGGTATAGAGGTCCTGGATGGCAGGGAGACTCGGCCCCAATGATGCACTGGGTCGTACGCCTCTAAAACGTCTTAAAGTCAGATGCCACGTTGTTCAAGCCAGTCAAGATGCTCTCAGTGGTGCAGCTGTAGAACTTTTTGAGGATTTGACCCCGTCTGATCTGCTCAGCCCCTGAGGGTGAAGAGGCGTTGTCATGCCCTCTTCACGTCTGTGTGGGTGTGTTTGGACCATTATAGATCCTTAGTGATGTGGACACCGAGGAACATAAAGCTCTGCATAGTGTGGAAAAGCTTTCTTATAGCATCTCTCTGGCTCATGACCCAAGCCTGAGACACCACAATCCAACCACAAGATCATCCTTCATAAACACAATGACACACTCGCACCGCCGCCACACACCAGCACAAATAGAGGACATCAAGGTCACTTTAATCACTGGCAGTACAGGAATGTTATTACTCAGAAAAACACATTGTGCTGAAGTGAAGTTGAATAGGGTGCAGTGAGGTAGCAAAGCAATTTCCACATTAATGTGGATTAATGAACCCCTGTAGAGCTAACATGTTTGTTCCATGTGCGTCTTAACTACTGTTGTGCATAAATTGGGGTGTGTGCACTGTATGTGTTCGTGTGTGTGTGTTCGAGTGTGTGTGTGCGCAAGTGTCTTTTTGTGTGTCTTCATGCGTGTGTGTGTGGGTATGTTAGTGAGTGTGTCTGCCATACTGTTTCACTGTCTTGCTCCCTGAGAGTTGTAGGTTTCTGGGGTTCTCTGTGGCTTACCTCATCTTGATAAATGTGGAGGGTAATCACAAGCACTGCTTGACTGGGTAGCCAAGGGCATTCTCCTCTATGACCGAGGCCAAACTGCAGGGGCTTCCCTCTCCTTTCCTTTCATTTGATGGACTCCCTACCTCTTCCCTCATCATTCTCCCTCTCTCTTTCAAGCCCTCGCTCTCGGTCTTCCTCTTTCTACCAGATTGTGAGTGAATTTGTGAGTGTGTGTGTGTGTGTGCGCTGGAGTATTCAATTGTACTACAAATGAAAAGAGAAAAAGGTTCTGTCTTTTTTCCCTCCAAACTGGGCCATGCGCTCTGGAGTATCGCTAGTAATTATCAATGCTACGTGGGGAGAGCAAGAGAGAGAAAGAGAGAGAGAGAGAGAAATTGTGAAAGAGAAAACCAGATAACAATAAGGAAGCAGGGAAGAGGATGATGAAGAAAGTAAAAGATAGAGGACAGAGAGAAGATGAGAAGAGGAGAAGAGGAAGGATGTGTGTGTGTGTGTGTGTGTGATATGAGAATGGGATAACAGAAAGGATGAAACATTAGGAGGAAGAGAGAGGTTGATTGGGTAAATCATACAGTATTAGTGTGAGAAAGGCATTGTTAATGACCTTTTCATCTGCCAATCAAACACTCCTCTCTCACTTTCACTTACACCACGGTAAAACTGTTAGATATGACACACACAGCAGCCAGCCATCCATCCAGCCGGTCAGCCAGGCAGGCATCCAGCCACACAGGCAGCCAACCAGCCAGGCAGCCAGCCAGCCAGGCAGGCAGGCAGCCAGCCACCCAGCCAGGCATCCAGCCAAGCATCCAGCCACCCAGGCAGCCAACCAGCCAGGCAGGCAGTCAGGCATCCAGCCAGGCAGCCAGCCACCCAGGCAGCTCACCAGCCAGGCAGCCAGCCAGGCAGGCAGTCAGGCATCCAGCCAGGCAGCCAGCTAGCTGGCCAGGCAGCCATCCAGCAAGGCAGCCAGCTAGCCGGCCAGGCAGCCATCCAGCCATCCATACAGCAAGGCAGCTAGCCATCCAATCATCCAGGCAGCTAGCTATCCAACCATCCAGCCAGCCAAGCCAGCCAGGCAGGCGAGAGTTACTGCTTATTAATGAAGTTGACAAGGACATGTCAAACACACAGCAGCGCAAATAGATCTCTTACCTATTCCCTAGTTGACACACATTAAATATGCACATATTTAATATCTGTCTCATTGGCATTCTGACAGGTCCGTGTCATTAGTAATTAGCAATAAAGTTGTCATCTCAAGACAGTCTGAGGTGCTGTCATCTCAGAAAGAAAGAGGGCAACTTACTGCACCCCACGGACCGCTCTTACTACATCCATACCTCCTTTCTCCATAACAACTAGCTGCAGACTAATGCCTCCACGCTGCTTACTTGGAGAAATAAGGACCAGAGGCAGGTGAAGAGAACCCATGCTAAGCAGCAGGAGAACTGTCCAACATCATATACACTCTTCACTCTCCCTTGAGTCCTATCAAACAGCTTCCAATGACCCTCAAACCTCAACTACTATGTACTTTCCCTTGAACCGCCCAACACACACACACAAGTTCAGCCTCTGATGTACCAGAGAGGAGAAACGCTGTCCCATGGGTGTTCCTACTCACTACAAAAGAAAGGTTTTGGTCCCTCTACAGCAGTGCTTAGCGTGGTGTGTAAGGGGAACAATCTGTCAACCCGGAGAACATGGGAGTTGCGTTAACCTTGGTGAGCTGGAGGACTGTGTTCAGTCAGGAGTTTGGGTCTTAATGTTCGAAGCACAAGATCATGCTAATAGGCCAGTGTATATGGTGGAGTGTACATTAAATTAACATTATGAAGAATGCAGGTTGGTACTAGAGTTGGTATATCGTTTTCTAGGGGTAGATTGTTGAAGCGTAGAGGAACTGAAGTAGGTCTGACAACATTGTGGTAGCGCTAGTGTTGTGATATAAAACGAGTTTTGTGTTGTTGTTGTGTTGGTGTTGCCATGGATCCCTGTGGGACACAACATTGCATGAGATAGAGTACAGCTGACACGAAGTCAATAAATACTAACCGCACAGAAGTAGTTCACACACACAGACGCGCGCACGTGGGCATACGTATGTACTCCCACACAATTGCACACACAGACAAATACAAACACATTTACACATTGTTTATACACCTAGATTACCGTAATCCAGATGGACAGGAATGATACATGGATGCAGTCATAGGAGGGTTGTGTAACTGTCCCATATGTCTTTACACCCCCTCTGTTTCCTGCTCTCTCTCTCTCTCTCTACACACCCCTCTCTCTCTTTCACATACCCTCCATCTGTATCTCTGTCTGTCATCCACCCCCACCCGCCTCTCTCTCTCTGTCTTTCTCTTGTTAGAGGTTAAACTCAATCTGTCCTTGTCAGGTTTAATCAAAGTATCCACAAATTCAATTTCAACTGTTATATGTGGGAGGCTACGATAGCGTTCTTTGTCATTTGCGATATCTTTAGGGAGAGAGAAGGCAAAAAGGTGCTTCCTGTGCATACATATTGCCTCAGCTGAGATGGGTGACAGTTAATAAGTGGCAACACAAACAGTGGTAACACAAACACCCTCAGTGCACAGTCAGGGACATGCAGCATAGCCACAGTGTGAACTCTTAGCACTGCACAATACTACTGCACAATACTACTGCACAATACTAATACATGACCAGACTGTATTTTATATTCCTGTTTTTCAGGGATTTAGTATTTAGTAGGAAATGATGAAGTAACAGTACTATCTGGTACTTACTTCAATCAGTTCAACACAACCTGATGCCAAATGGTAATGGTGCTGGTTTTACTGAATCCCAGATAAAAACATCTGTTATTATAATGTCATTACCATTTTACTATGTAACTTGAGTAAACCATAACAGCGTTACTAAAACAGCCCCTTATCTTCATTACTGCCACTACAGCTGAAGGCTACTGCACTACAATATCGCTGTGTGTTTGGCCAAAGGCCACGTTTCCCCTGATCCGATTCAAAGAGAATGATAATGCATGATAATGATAATGCATTTTTTTTGTTGATATCACATGATTCTGGAAGCTTTCCGTCTGCTGTTCACTGCAGCTGTGTTAGAAACTCCAAGCCTGGAGACTTATTTTAGGGATAGAAAATTAAACCTCTAAACCAAAAAACATCAATCCCTTCTCTTCTAATTGATTTTTTTCCCTTTGAACAAAAACAACAGTCCTAAAAGATTATGGAATGGACCCAAATCTTTGTTGTTGCGTACGGCTGTAATCTGATGCTTGCATATTGAGCAGTCTCATTTTCAAACACCGGAAGAGAGCAATTGATTCTCCGTCTGTTCCAAAACTAATCCAAAATGGTTACGCATGGATACCTGCATCCTGGGCCTTGGATGTTATTTGCCAATAGGTAATTTAGTCCTTTGGTTGTTCATGCACAAAGTTGAAAATACCCAGAAATTGGTAGAACAACGCCAAGGTGATCTCTGCTCATTGTTTTGTCCAGAGACAGACAGACACTTGCTGGGTGCCGACGCTGCAAAAACTCTCAACCATTGTTATACTTCCTTCCAGAATGCATATAAGTTCCTCTCCTGCCCTACCTTTCGACAAATCGGACTACGATTCCATCTTGCTCCTCCCCTCCAATAGGCAGAAACTCAAACAGGAACCACCTGTTGTAAGGACTATTCAATGCTGGTTTGACCAATCGGAATCCACGTTTCAAGATTGTTTTGATCACGCGGACTGGGATATGTTCAGAGTAGCTTCAGAAAAGAATATCGGCACATATACCGATATGGTGAAAGAGTTTATCAGGAAGTGCACAGGAGACGTGGTACACACTGACTATTAAAACCTACAGCAACCAAAAACCTTGGATAGATGAAGGTAGGAAACAACACCTCCTCTTCGATGATCCTCAACACTGGGGCCCCACAAGGGTGCGTGCTCAGCCCCCTCCTCTACTCCCTGTTCACCCATGACTGCTTGGCCAAGCACACCTCCAACTCAATCATCAAGTTCGCAGACGACACAACAGCAGTAGGCTTGATTTCCAACAACGATGAGACAGCCTACAGGGAGGAGATGAGGGCTCTGGGAATGTGGTGCCAGGAAAACAACCTCTCACTCAACATCAACAAAACTAAGGAGATGATTGTAGACTTCAGGAAACAGCAGAGGGAGCACCCCCCTATCGACATCGTTCCTCGGTGTACACATCACTGACAAACTGAAATGGTCCACCCACACAGACAGTGTGGTGAAGACAGCGCAACAGTGCCTTTTCAACCTCAGGAGGCTAAAGACATTTGGCTTAACACCTAAAACCCTCAATTTAGATGCACAATTGAGAGCATCCTCTCTTGTCTATATTGAATACATCATTTAAACGTTCACAGTGTAGGTTGGAAAAAATATGTGAACCCTTACGCTAATGACTTCTCCAAAAGCTAATTGGAGTCAGAAGTCAGCTACTGGAGTGCAATCAATGAGATGAGAGATGTTGGTTAGAGTTGCCATGCCCTATACAAAACGCTCACAAAAAAATGGTTTGCTATTCACAAGAAGCACTGCCTGATGGGAACCATGCCTCGAACAAAGATCTCAGAAGACCTCAGATTAAGAATTGTTGACTTGCATAAAGCTGGAAAAGGTTACAAAGTATCTCTAAAAGCCTTGATGTTCATCAGTCCACGGTAACACAAATTGTATATAAATGGAGAAAGTTCAGCACTGTTGCTACTCTCCCTAAGAGTGGCCGTTCTGCAAAGATGACTGCAAGTGCACAGTGCAGCTAAAGACTGGAACATGCCAACCTCTCTGTTGACGACTCTACGATACATAAAACACTAATCAAGAATGGTGTTCATGGGAGCACACCACGGAAGAAGCCACTGCTGTCCAAAAAAATCATTGCTGCACGTCTGAAGTTTGCAAAAGTGCACCTGGATGTTCCACAGCGCTACTGGCAAAATATTCTATGGACAGATTAAACTAAAGTTTAGTTGTTTGGAAGGAACACAACACTGCTGTGGAGAAAAAAAGGCACATCACACCAACATCAAAACCTCATCCCAACTGTAAATTATGGTGGAGGGATTTGGGTCTGGTTTGCTGCCTCAGGGTCAGGACAGCTTGCTATCGTCGACGGAAAAATTAATTCTCAAGTTTATCAAACATTTTGCAGGAGAATGTAAGGCTATCTGTCTGCCAATTGAAGCTCAACAGAAATTGGGTGATTGCAACAGGACAACGACCGAAAACACAGAAGTAAATCAACCAAAGAATGGCTTCAAAAGAAGCCGCAACCCGATTGAGATGCTCTGGCATGACCTCAAGAGAGCAGTTCACACCAGACATCCCAAGAATAATGCTGAACTGAAACAGTTTTGTAAAGAGGAATGATCCAAAATTCCTCCTGACCGCAGGTCTGATCTGCAACTACAGAAAATGTTTGCTTGAGGTTATTGCTTTCAAAAGGAGGGTCAACCAATTAGTAAATCCAAGGGTTCACATACTTTTTCCACCCTACACTGTGAATGTTTACATGGTGTGTTCAATAAAGACATGAAAACGTATAATTGTTTGTGTTATTAGTTTAAGCAGACTGTTTGTCTATTGTTGTCACTTAGATAAAGATCAGATCAATTTTTATGACCAATTTAAGCAGAAATTCAGGTAATTCCAAAGGGTTCACATACTTTCTTGCCACTGTAGATTAAGATACACTGGCCACTTTCAGAAATGGATTAATAGCCAATTTACTAATGTTTCCGTATCTAGCATTACTCATCTCATAGGTATAAACTGCATTCAACACTATTCTACTGTATCTTAGTCACTTTTAAATTATGTTTACATATTGCATCACCCATCTCATATGTATATACTGTATTGTATTCTATACTACACCACTGTAACGCTCGCCGTAAGGAAGAGTGGACCAAAGCGCAGCGTGGAAAGTGTTCATGCTCTTTATTGTCAAGAATCACTCAAACAAAAATAACGAATACAAAAAAACGAAAGTGGGCAGTTCCATCAGGCACAGACACTAAACTGAAAACACCCCAAAAATCCCAAATGGAAAATTACAACTAATATGTGATCCCCAATCAGAGACAACGATAGACAGCTGCCTCTGATTGGGAACCACACTTGGCAAAAACAACAAAGAAATAGACAACATAGAATACCCACTCCAAATCACACCCTGATCTAATTCAAATAGAGAAATAAAATGGCTCTCTAAGGCCATCTCCAGCATATCAGATGTGTATATACTGTATTCTATACCTCTGTATCGTAGTCCAACGCCGCTCTGACGAATATGGATATATTCTTAATCCATTTCTTGCTGAGATTTACGTGTATTTTGGGTATACAGTTGTAGTCGGAAGTTTACATACACCTAAGCCAATTTCATTTAAACTCAGATTTTCACAATTCCTGACATTTAATCCGAGTAACAAAATCCCTGTTTTAGGTCAGTTAGGATCACCACTTTATTTTAAGAATGTAAAAGGTCAGAATAAAAGTAGAGAGTTACTTATTTCAGCTTTTAATTCATCACATTCCCAGTGGGTTAGAAGTTTACATACAATCAATGAATATTTGGTAGCATTGCCTTTCACAAGCTTCCCACAATAAATTGGGTGAATTGTGGTCCATTCCTCCTGACAGAGCTGGTGGAACTAAGTCAGGTTTGTAGGCTTCCTTGCTCACACACACTTTTTCAGTTCTGACCACAAATCTTGTATAGGATTGAGGTCAGGGCTTTATGATGGCCACTCCAATACCTTGACTTTGTTGTCCTTAAGCCATTTGGCTTGGGGTCATTGTCCATTTGGAAGACCCATTTGCGACCAAGCTTTAACTTCTTGACTGATGTCTTGAGATGTTGCTTCAATATATCCACATAATTTTCCTCCCTCATGTTGCCATCTATTTTGTAAAGTGCACCAGTCCCTCATGCAGCAAAGCACCCCCACAATATCATGCTGCCACCCCCGTGCTTCACGTTTGGGATGGTGTTCTTCGGCTTGAAAGCCTCCCCCTTTTTCCTCCAATCATAACGATGGTCATTATGGCCAAACTGTTCTATTTATTTTCATCAGACCAGAGGACATTTCTCCAAAAAGTATGATCTTTGTCCCCATGTGCAGTTGCAAACCATAGTCTATCCTTTTTATGGCAGATTTGGAGCAGTGGCTTCTTCCTTGCTGAGCGGCCTTTCAGGTTATGTCGATTTGGGACTCATTTTACTGTGGATATAGAAACTTTTGTGCCTGTTTCCTCCAGCATCTTCACACGGTCCTTTGCTGTTGTTCTTGGATTTATTTGCACTTTTCGCACCAAACCCAACGCGCACCAGTAACATAGCGTACAACCACAAACAAACAATTCCACACAGGGACATGGGGGGGAACAGAGGGTTAAATACTCAACAATTAATGATGGAAATGAAAACCAGGTGTGTAAGAAAACAAGTGGAAAATGAAAAGTGGATCGACGATGGCTAGAAGACAGGTGACGCCAACCGGCGAACACCTGAACAAGGAGAGGAAACGACTTCGGTGGAAGTCGTGACACCCATGGTGTTTATACTTGCGTCATATTGTTTGTACAGGTGAATGTGGTACCTTCAGGCATTTGGAAGTTGGTCCCAAGGATGAACCAACCTTGTGGAGATCTGCATTGATTTTCCCATGATGTCAAGCAAAGAGACACTGGGTTTGAAGGTAGGCCTTGAAATACATCCACAGGTACACCTCCAGTTGACTCAAATGATGTCAATTAGCCATGTCAAGAATGTCAAGAAGCTTCTGACATAATTTTCTGGAATTTTCCAAGCTGTTTAAAGGCACATTCAACTTAGTGTGTGTAAACTTCTGACCCACAGGAATTGTGATACAGTGAATTATAAGTGAAATAATCTTCTGTAAACAATTGTTGGAAAAATTACTTGTGTCATGCACAAAGTAGATGTCCTAACCGACTTGCCAAAACTATAGTTGCTAACAAGAAATTTGTGGAGTGGTTGAAAAACGAGTTTTAATGACTCCAACCTAAGTGTATGTAAACTTCCGACTTAAACTGTTGCTGTGAAAATGTTAGATATTACTTGTTAGACATTTTCTGCACTGCCGGAGCTAGAAGCACAAGCATTTCGCTACACCTGCAAGAACTTCTGCTAAACATGTGTATGTGACCAATACATTTAATTTTATGGGTTTTATTCCATACTCTGAAAATAGATACAAAATGTTATTTTTGATGGGTTTTATTCCATACTCTGAAAATAGATACAACATGTTATTTTTAAACCTTGTTTCTCATGGCTAAACACATTTTTAATCTCAAATAAAACACCAAGCTTAAAGATAGGATTGCATATGGTCTACTGGTGATATAAGCACGTAATCGTTTGAATCATTGTGCAGATGTGATGGCTATCACGACAGCCTGTTGGAAGTACAGTAGACTATATAGCTATATATATATATATATATACTATATAGCTGTCAGATACTATGTGATAGTGCTTGTTCTAATGCTTTACTCAGTCAAAATGGGAAAGAAGGACTTAGCTTGTAGAAATACATCATTTTTCTATTGACAGTGGTCCTTCAACGTCATGGTCTCACTCTCTCAGTAACATCTCTATATGCCTTCTCGCTATGACAGGATCCCTCACATCTCTCTCCTCCCCCTCATTTTCCTTTATCAAACGAAGCTCTCTCTCTCTTCTTCTCTCCATTGTCGATTCCCTCTTTATCTATCACCATCCCCATATCCTCCATCCTCCCCTGGTCTAACTCAGATCCCCATATCCTCCATCCTCCCCTGGTCTAACTCAGATCCCCATATCCTCCATCCTCCCCTGGTCTAACTCAGATCCCCATATCCTCCATCCTCCCCTGGTCTAACTCAGATCCCCATATCCTCCATCCTCCCCTGGTCTAACTCAGATCCCCATATCCTCCTTCCTCCCCTGGTCTAACTCAGATCCCCATATCCTCCATCCTCCCCTGGTCTAACTCAGATCCCCATAACTTCCTTCCTCTCCTGGTCTAACTCAGATCCCCATATCCTCCATCCTCCCCTGGTCTAACTCAGATCCCCATCCCCATATCCTCCATCCTCACCTGGTCTAACTCAGATCCCCATATCCTCCATCCTCCCCTGGTCTAACTCAGATCCCCATATCCTCCATCCTCCCCTGGTCTAACTCAGATCCCCATATCCTCCATCCTCCCCTGGTCTAACTCAGATCCCCATATCCTCCATCCTCCCCTGGTCTAACTCAGATCCCCATATCCTCCATCCTCCCCTGGTCTAACTCAGATCCCCATATCCTCCACCCTCCCCTGGTCTAACTCAGATCCCCATCCCCATATCCTCCATCCTCCCCTGGTCTAACTCAGATCCCCATATCCTCCATCCTCCCCTGGTCTAACTCAGATCCCCATCCCCATATCCTCCATCCTCCCCTGGTCTAACTCAGATCCCCATATCCTCCATCCTCCCCTGGTCTAACTCAGATCCCCATCCCCATATCCTCCATCCTCCCCTGGTCTAACTCAGATCCCCATATCCTCCATCCTCCCCTGGTCTAACTCAGATCCCCATCCCCATATCCTCCATCCTCACCTGGTCTAACTCAGATCCCCATATCCTCCATCCTCCCCTGGTCTAACTCAGATCCCCAAATCCTCCCCTGGTCTAACTCAGATCCCCATCCCCATATCCTCCATCCTCACCTGGTCTAACTCAGATCCCCATATCCTCCATCCTCCCCTGGTCTAACTCAGTCTCCTCTTTGCTCTGTATCCGTACCTCCATTTTTATTACCTCTGTTTCTCTCTCTGTCTCCCTCTCTCTCTCTCTCTCTCTCTCTGTCTTCCTCTCTCTCTCTGTCTTTCTCTCTCTCTCTGTCTTTCTCTCTCTCTCACTCTCTCTCTCTGTCTGTCTCCCTCTCTCTCTCTCTGTCTTCCTCTCTCTCTCTCTCTCTGTCTTTCTCTCTCTCTCTTCCCCTCTCTCTGTCTTCCTTCCTCTCTCTCTCTCTCTCTCTCTCTCTCTGTCTTTCTCTCTCTCTCTTCCTCTCTCTCTGTCTTCCTCTCTCTCTCTCTCTCTCTCTCTCTCTCTCTCTCTCTCTCTCTCTCTCTCTCTCTCTCTCTCTCTCTCTCTCTCTCTCTCTCTCTCTCTCTCTCTCTGTGTCTTCCTCCCTCCTCTCCCTCTCTCTCTCTCGCTCTCTCTGTCTTCCTCCCTCCTCTCTCTCTCTCTCTCTCTCTCTGACCCCTGTCGCAGGGCTACCTAACACTGCACAGTGTGATCAGATGTTGTCTAGTAAGCGGCTTTAGGGCCCTGATCTCTTGTGGTCAGCTTAATGCTATCCTCATCTGGATCTCACCTCATGACCTGGTCTCCTGCTCACCGATAGGGGCCCAAATGTGTGACCCAAAGAACTTTTCCAGAGTGCAGCCGATTGACCCTACTGATGCCTGCTCATACCCTGCCACCTCTGCACTAGAAGACGTCTGTTACTATGCTACACTTCCTCTCTGTGTGACTGTAATTAAATGTTAACTGCAGATCAAACATTTCTCTTTAGCTTCAGTTCATTACACTGTCTCATTCTCATCTTGCCCAGGTGTCATTTGGCCGGGTTGTAGGTGTGTGTTGACGTACATATTCATGTGTGTGTGAATGTGTGCATGTTTGTGTGTGTGGGTGTGTGTGAGAGCACACGTGCATGTGTGTGTGTGTAGGTGTGAGTAAGAGAGAGAATGTTAGAGGGTCTGTGTGAGGGGAGAAGGGTGTCACTGCTCGATATCCCACCCTTCCCAGGTCAAATTCCTCCTTGGACAAACTAAGAGGGTGATTATTGATTAATCAGTATAAATTAGTGAGCTGGATCGATTAGAATCGCTGCAGATCACTGACAGTGGGAGCGAGCTGTCATTGCTTTCATCTAGTGGGCCGGCGGCGGCCATTTTAAAAGCGACCAGGACAGGAAGAGGTGGAGGCAAGGTGGGAACAGAGGCTGATGCTGCATTCTGCAACTATCACACATGGTTGATGGTAACATGGCATCCCTAGCACTAGACACCTACCACCATTATAGGACATTTGTATACTGAAAATATTTGTTTTCACGACCCTAGAAAATATAGCTGTTTATGTGATTATAAAAGTATTACCATGACGATACTGATGGCTTGATAGCAGAATAAACGAGCATGCTTTTAAAATGGAGGAAGTGACGAAGGACCACTTATACAACACTCTCCTCACACCCCCGAAATGAAAGGCGCAAACACTAAACAAAGTGAGTACCTCAAAGTGGAACCCAACTATGAGACATTTAGTGGCCTGCAGCTGTGTTACGCAAATATGTGAGAGCATCAGAGCTTTCCTGTTGTTTTCCACTGTTGTTTTGTCACTCACAGATGCAACATCAATGGACATTAACATAACAAAGCTTCGAGGCAGTGCACTCTGTCGCTACTGATGGAGTAGGCATACAACACTGTGCTATTTCAGGCTCATGGAGAGGTTGTTATCATCCATTACTCAGGGGCTTTCACACACTGGCACACAGAGACATAAACACACACATAAACTCATACAAGTACATATGGTAGGAAAGCACTCACTCACACACACATGTACGTACACAGTAGACTGAGTGAACAAAACATTAAGAACACTTATTCTTTCCGTGACATAGAAAGACCAGGTGAAAGTTATGATCCCTTATTGATGTCACTTGTCAAATCCACTTCAATCAGTGTAGATGAAGGGGAGAAGACATGTTGAATAAGGATTTTTGAGCCTTGAGACAATTGAGACATGGATTTTGTATGTGTGCCATTCAGAGGGTGTATGAGCAAGCCAAAATATTGAAGTGCCTTTGAACGGGGTATGGTAGTACTGTAGGTTCCAGGTGCATCGGTTTGTGTCAAGAACTGCAACGCTGCTGTGTTTTTCTCGATCCACAATAGTTTCTCATGTGTATAAAGAATGGTCCACCACCCAAAGGACATCCAGCCAACTTGACACTAATGTGGGAAGCATTGGAGTCAACATGGCCCAGCATCCCTGTGGAACGCTTTTGAGACCTTGTAGAGTCCATGTCCATTAGGAAGGTGAATGTTTTGTACACTCAGTATATACACAGATGTGCGCACACATACACACACACACACACACACACACACACACACACACACACACACACACACACACACACACACACACACACACACACACACACACACACACACACACACACACACACACACACACACACACACACACACACACAAGCAGTCTTCAACACTCTTGTATGTCAATTCTGATCTACAAACAATCACCAAGACACACAGGAAATGCATGTCACGCATAATAACTTATAGCTGACACAAGAGATGAGATGCCATAGCAAAATCAATGTCTCTGATAATGTAAGGCCAATGGCCACAGGAAGTAACAAGGATTACATAGAGCTGTCTGTTGTGAGCCCTGTCTGACATTTCCTAACTGTGTCCCAAAACACCACCTGTTGACTCTGCAACACCATACAGCAACATCTGGTAGACAGCATTATTACGTAGGAGATAGTCTTGGTAGAAAATGTATGATAAAATATGAATTACACTACAGGTTATATTTTCAACATGGCGGCTGCTATTATCCTTTACATTCACCTCTTCACTATCCAGAAGCACAGACGAATTCACAGAAAGCAGACATTTTAAAGGCCACCAAATGGATTTTTGAAAAGAACAATGTTGTTAACATTGGATTTTTTTTGCCAGTGGCAAGGTTACGTAGATTAGAACACAGCTTAGATTGTTCTCAATCTGAAATGCATTAATCATCTCTGGAGTGTGGGAGGAAAGGGTTGAAGGGTCTTCAACCTAATTGAATATTAACAGTAGGTGTAGTTACAGTGCACACTACCAACACACCTGGAATATACACAACACACACACACACACACACACACACACACACACACACACACACACACACACACACACACACACACACACACACACACACACACACACACACACACACACACACACACACACGCACAGTAATAAGTGTCTCTAATTACCCAAAGACAGATGCAAAAAGGTGCAAAGAACTCAGAATAGTGTATTCATGTGGGATGTGTGCTTTCTCTATGTCGTCTACTACAACAAGTGTTCATGGTAAGACAGAGTAACAATCCACCTCACATGACATACCCACTACCCAACTAGCCACTACCCAGGGTGGGAACTGCTGTGTCTATGGGAACCCAGCAGCTGTGTACTAGCCAGGATGGGAACTCTAAGGCTGTGTCTATGGGAACCCAGCAGCTGTGTACTAATCAGGATAGGAACTCTAAGGCTGTGTCTATGGGAACCCAGCAGCTGTGTACTAGCCAGGATGGGAACTCTAAGGCTGTGTCTATGGGAACCCAGCAGCTGTGTACTAATCAGGATGGGAACTCTAAGGCTGTGTCTATGGGAACCCAGCAGCTGTGTACTAATCAGGATGGGAACTCTAAGGCTGTGTCTATGGGAACCCAGCAGCTGTGTACTACCCAGGATGGGAACTCTAAGGCTGTGTCTATGGGAACCTAGCAGCTGTGTACTACCCAGGATGGGAACTCTAAGGCTTAGAGGAAGGCTGACTGCAGTGTGAGGGGAGAGTCCTTCTAACTACTCCTCATTAAGCTCTGTTGTCTCTCTATGCATCCTTCCTCTAGGACTAGGGAATACATAATACAACCAGGGGCTCAGAATATGGCACTACTTTTTATTCTGACATGAACTGATCCAAACAAACAAATTCTATATTCTCGCATATCTTCTCATTCTCAAATCAAATGAACATTCTGCTAATTAATTCCAACAGGAACATCCCCAAATGTTACATTATATTTATTATGAATAAAAATTACATTTAAAAAAGTTTACCCCTCAAAGTATATATTGTGTTTTCATGTGACCACCATTCCAACAACTAATCAATGACTTGGCAGGGAGGAAGAGGAGGAGATGGAGAAGGAGGAAGAGGAAGAAGAGAGAGATGACTCACCCGGTCTCTTTTCTTTTCGACTTTTTCGACCCCCACATAGCCTCACTTTAGAGATAAGGACTAGGATCTGTTTCTGGCACAGAGACTTGTTGCTCTTGGGACAAGGCTTCCTCTTGTTGGCTACCGGTCGGTTTTGTCCGTCGTCCTTGACCGCCCGTTTCTGTCTGATGAGAGAGCTGGCGAGAGCTGCCATCTTCCCCCCCCTCTCACCTTTGGGAGGGGGGTGTCTTCCTACCCAACAGCCCCTCTTCTGGCGGGGCTGTCTGTGTCCTCAAGCAACTGAAAATGGTGGGAAGGTCCAGAGAGAGCCCCCGGAGAGGGGAGAGGGGTTTTACGCAGGGTTAAAGAGAGAGGATCTAGGTTAAGAGCCCCCTGGAAAAGGGAAGAGCAGGGGACGGTGAGAGTTCAAGTGCAGTCACACATCCAAAGTGGACCCTCCAGTGTGACGAGAAATAAATGCACCAACACTAAAAAAAACACTGAAAAACAGAGACCACTAAGGTCACATCTTCAGTAAAAAAGAAAGATGGGTGAGTGAGGTTAGAATGTCTCTGTTTGATAAAAAATAAAACATGAAAAGACATCAACATTTCCTACATTTCTAACCTCCCTCCCCACTCATCTTGTCCCTCACAACCAAATCACCAGCGACAACGAAGTATCAAAATATAGCAAAATCACTAGCCTATCCTATAAGTAAACAATCCCCCCAAAAAAGACGGAGCTCTTTTCTCTGTCATATTAAAATCACACTTCTTCCAGTGAAAAGTGAAATCATTTTGAAGCTCAAACAGCATAGAAATTCAAGAGGAAATGAACAGGCAGTCAACATATAGTCTCTGGATGCCCAACTTTGCCTGCCGTGGAAATGCAAGCGTCAGGAGTAATGAGCGGAGAAACGGAGCTGTAATCCAGTAGA